>NC_088645.1:24093174-24157406 GCF_964019385.1 Sycon ciliatum | reverse complement strand
TACATGCCCTTTGGCAGACAGAGCAGAGCCGACACGCACCCTTTGCTGTCTGCCCATCAGGTAAGTACTGAGCCACGTGAAGCAAGTACCATGGATTCCATGGCGCGACAGCTTGTATAGGAGCCCGCGTGTCCATACGGTGTCGAAGGCCTTGCTTAGATCAAAGAAACATAGCATGCTGTAATGGCCGTTCTCACGAACAGAAGACATCGATTGAACAAGTCTGAGAAGCTGCCAGGACGTAGAGTCGCCTTTTCGGAATCCAGACTGGGACGGATGTAGAACAGGAGACAGGTAAGTGTATAAGTGGTTGTACATAATACGTTCACACAGCTTGGAGATTGTTGACAATAACGAAATCGGGCGGTAATTCGATGCATCGAGCTTACTTCCTTGTTCTTAAAGACCGGAGTTACAATTGCGTGTTTCCAAAATAGCAGGGAAAGCACCAGTTGCAAAAGTGAGGTTAAAGATGAGGCTGAGAGGGTATGCAATACTGGAACAAAATAGTTTCAGGAGTTCATGAGAAATACCGTCCGCTCCCGCAGCCTTTCGGGTCTTAAGGTTGCGGATTTGCTTCGCCACAGCAAAAGGCGTGGTGGTGACATCTTGCAACGTAGGCGTAGTTCATCCACGTGATGGGGCGTCGGGTGGCTTGAAGTCTGGCACATTCCATGAAGGATCATCTTGTGTTCCAAAACCAATAAACTGTTCGTTCAAAGCATCTGCCACATCCACAGGGTCAGAATATAGAGTGCCAGCGACTGAGAGCTGAGTTACAGTCGTTCTGCTGTTGCCTTGGGGAGATCGAAGCTTCCGGACAAACTGGAATAAACTTGGTGATGCGGGTCTTGCCGTGGATGCACTTAGGGATGAGATGTACAGTCGATGGGCAGTTCGAGACATATTGCGAGTAACGTTTCGCTCTCGTCTGTAAATAGCGAAGTTGTCAGCCGAGGGAAACTTTCGGTAAACACTATACGAATCTCGTTTTTTCTTTATTTGATGTCGGAGTATAGCTGAAAAGGTGCTAAAATCTGTTTGCTCAGATCATGCATGCGATCACAGTTTCCGAGTGATCGATCGATGGGCCTTGGCACGCCGCTTTTTTGGGGGCAACAAGTTGGTGAAGCTTGTAAAAAGTGGGGTTTTTGAGCTTTACTTCCTGTTTTGCCTTTCGTGGACCCATAAATGTAAGAGTGCGTATTCGTTTCTCAGCTTGGGTTCATATCTGAACATGTATCATGGCCATGCTTCACTGAAAAAAGAGCACTTTTGCCTGTTTTCACTGAAAAAAGAGCACTTTTTCAGCATATTTTGAGGGACGCGAAAAGCACTAAGTGCGAATGAAAGAGCACCTTTGGGAAAGGGCTATTTGACGGCGTCGCGTCGGATTGTGAGTGCAGGTCAACAGATTAGCCGGAATGTAGACATGCTGGGGGGGGGGGGGGGGGGGGCTGGTCACGCTGTCTCGCACTAGCAGGACGGAGGGTAGCCATTGCGGAAACGTAGGCGACTCGCGTAATCTACGAGCTTGGGTCGGGGAACTCTTCCGGGGATGGGTCGAGGAAGTCGCCAGGCAGGCAGAGAGTTGAGACATAGACCATTTCAGCAGCACTGCTATTAATTTTAAGTCGGATTTGATGGAGCAGCCAATTTCGAGCAGAAGCGCGGTGTTAAATCCATCGCTGGGGATTGGTAGATGCACGCAGTGCAGCTTAGTTGTCGGTCAAAACGTTCGACCATGCCGTTGGCTGAAGGGTGATAGGAAATACTACGGGTACATTTGTACATTTGGTACTTAGCAGATTTGTGAGAACAGAGAAGAGGGACGACTTGAACTGCCGGCCACGGGTCGGTAGCGATGGTGCTTGGCACACTGAAGCGACCAATCCAGGTGCTGACAAACTGGCGAGCGATGGCTTCAGCAGTGATGTCGGACAGGGGAACGGCCGCAGGCCATCGTGTGAAACGGTGAACCATTGTAAAAATGCCGGTACTACGGGTAGGAGTTGGGGGGTTTACCGACCATTCACCGAATGACAATTCACCGAAAGACACTTCACCGAAAGACACTTCACCGAAAGACAAGGCGCTGATAGGTGGAATTCTCTGCCTGTCTCGTGTCGTCAGGTTGAGCATCTATCCGTTTTTGTTTCGCTCTGTAAAGAGCACTTAGGGTTCCCTGTAACAAGACGGCAACGTCTGTAGGGCCTTCCCTATCAAAATAATAAATTCTACTACTACTACTACTACTACTACTACTACAAATCATCGAATGGACAATCCACCGAAAGACACTTCACAGAAAGACATTTCACCGAATGGCTATTTCACCGACAAGACAGCTCACCGAAATTCTACTGTAAATTGTAATGACTGGTTCGTAGTTAGGCCTTGACGGATTATGCTAATATTTTCGTGAAATTATGCTTTTTGCATTGTTGAAAAAATTGCAGAATTATGCTATTTTTATGCTAAAAGTTATCATATTATGCCGCATTATGCTCACATATGCTGCTAATGTACATGTATATGATGGTTCTGAGCAAAACAACAGGGGAATTCGTCACAGTGGGCCTCCCCCCCCCCCTACCTACATGCATGACGACTAGCGCAAGAGCTTTTTTGTAGAGGCCGTTGTACTGTACTGTCTGTAGTAGCAAAAGTTCAATGGGGTCAACGCACCGTCCGACCTAGCCACGACCGTCACTGATTGTAGTGGACTGGACATGACTGTTATCAAGGGAGTCGTAAACCTACGACTTCCTGGTGCATCTAGTTGTACAATCATGTACATACTTGTAGAACATTGTACAACTGTATGGAATTTGATGCGAACAGGCGGATTATTCCAGATTCCTCTTGGTAACCCATCCCATTCAGTGGACTTACTCAACCATATACTGATGAACACAATATCGTCGTACGTTCCTATGCGCCGCATCCGACAGCCATCCAATCGCCCACAACTTTTCCAACCTCCCTGGCTGACACCAGCCCTGCGAGCTCAGATCAAACGCAAGCTTGATGCATTCAGTCTGTGCAAAAAATTCCCAACACCCGCAGAGGCTGGTGGCTGGCCACGGTGCAGCGAAAAGAAAGAAGAAATACGCAGACTGTGACTGAAGGCTGAGGACCCTACTTCACTCATTCGAGGCACGACCACCTCTGGAATTCCTTTTTTTCCTTTTTCCGACGAGTAGCGGAGATTAGCGAACGAAATAATGTCGTATGTTTTGAAATTTTTGCTGAACATATCTCAGGAGAGATGGCATGTATGAACTTAGTCCATGTGAACTCAATCAGCCCATGAACTAACCCATGAACAAATGCTTTCCTTGCAGACGTGCATGTGTCTATCCAATCTACACGTAGAGATCATTCTATGCCCTCAGTGAATGTTCAGCAAAAATTTCAAAACATACGACATTATTTCTACTCGTCGTCTCACCTGGCTTCAGAAGATGTTACGAGAGATAGGAGAGTCTCCAGCAGGCAGCGCATCCATCTTCAGGAAGTGGAAAGAGCAAACGGCATGGTCCTTGGTTGAGGTAAATGCTGAACGTTTGATTTGTCCCAACCAAGATTTCAGCACTTGGTTCGTCACGATTTTCGCTTGCCAGCTAACGTCTCCGCACTCCAGCTTTCCCCTGTCGGTGTCACGTCCCAGTACACAACGGAGAGGACTACTAATAAACAGTTCATGGCACTAACAGCATTGAACACAGTACTTCTTTCACTTCGTGAATACAAGAAGACAACTGAAAATGACACAATTCTGCAGTGATCGACCTTCTCTCTCACGGAGCTAAGCAGAATGTGCGTCATCACCTGTAGTCGCCATGGAAACGGGATCGGGAAATCGGCGATATGGCAAGTTTCCCTTGCCGTACGCAAGCGAGAGATATACCATCGGAACCGATATCCAATTGTCTTTCATCTGAGCCCTACTTGAAAATCGATGCACTTCCCCTTTAACTTGTCGTGGTGCACTTTATCAAAAGCCTTCGACATGTCTAGTAGGCACAGCCCTGTGGTCTTGCCACTGTCTCTCGCCTTCTGCAGATGATCAGTCAGCACACAGAGGGCGTCTTCCGTGGAACATTTCTTGCGGAAGGCAAATTGTGTTTCGGGTAATGCCTTGGTCAAGTCCAAATGACGAACTAACTGGTGTTGCACTACCCTCTCCAGCAACTTGGACACTATTGGGAGAAGGGATACGGGTCTATAGTTGGTGGGGACTGATGGGTCACCGGCCTTGTACAGTGGCACGACAGACGCCAATTTAAATGCGGATGGAATGGTTCCAGTCCTCAGCGAGGTGCAGAACAGCACAGCAAGAGAATATGCAAGCAAGTCAGCACACTGCTGTAGCAGAGAGCCCGGTATGCCGTCACTACCTGTGGCTTTCCGCGCTTCCAACTTCTCAAGGAGACGTCGGACGTCAGCAGGAGTCACAGGATCAAGTTCGGTCAAGGAGACGGGTCCAGCGGGACCGTGCGGGGTACAGAGTTGTTCAGGACGGTTGGGATCGGTGACAATGGAGTGGAATGTGTCGGCCACCTGCACCAGCCCTGTGCTCGCCCAGCTTCTGACCCCGGCACAAGGCACCCCTACCCGCCATCAGCAGTCAAATGGCCTACTAAGCCAGGCAAACCGTAGGTCAGCGGAGATTTTCTGTTGCTGGTGCTCTGCTGTGGAACGCTCTCCCTGGTGAGGTCCGCACAATTACCCGGCTACCTGAGTTTAAGCATGCATGTGTACCATACGCCTGTAGGGAGTAGTTCGAGTTGCTGCTGATCGCTCTGCTCTCCCTCCCCGTGCAGTTCAGTAACCCGCACGTAGCATCACAGATACATCGTATTCTCTCTCTCCCCCCGTTTACCCGCAGTTATTAGTATCCTATTCTCCTACTCTCCCCTGACTCACTTGTGAGGTCTGCATTCGCCACTCAGGTGTGCAAGGCATAGGCATAGTGGTGGCCTGCGGAAGCGAAGGCTAGTTTGTGTGTTTCTGAACATTCAAGCGATGCCAACGCGAATCCCGCGAATTATTATTATTATTATTCTCTTACTATGTGCTTCCATAGCTTTTACTATGTTCTTCCATAGCCACTTCTAGGCTAAGCCTTCGCCGTCATTTTATTGGGTCGTCATCCCGTTTGAATGTGCGAAGTGAAATAAAAACCAACCAACCAACCAACCAACCACCTCACTGATGCTACAACTAGGATCTTGGCGGCAACGTGAACGCCCAGTGACTGCATTTAGAATGGCCCAAGACTTCCTAGGGTTGGCCACATTTTCTTCGCACTGACGGGAGAAGTACTCGTTTCGCTTGCGCCGATATGCGTTCCGAGCAGTGCTACGTGCTTGTTTGAACTCTGCATGCAGTGTGCCGTTTGTCCTATCCTTCCGCCAACGGCTGTGCAGCCGCCGTTTACGCTGTTCGAGCTGGTGCAGCTCTCTGTCAGACCAGGGAGGTATCGCCCTCCGGGAAGGCTTAGAGTTGTGCAGCGGGGCATGCTTGTCCAAAACGTACAGGAACTTAGTGTGCCACTCTTTCCACATGTGATTTACATCATTGTGATCCGAGAAATCATGTAGAGAAGCCTCAAGGATATCTTGCCGAAAAGAGTTAATGTCAACGCCACGTATATTCCTGGTCAGCCGCGACGTCGTGGATGACGCGGATGGAACTTCAACGGCAAGCTGAATAAAGGCTTCCACAGCGCTGTGGTCACTAATATCAGTGGGCACAACCGTTGCTAGGGACACTAGCGCCGGGTTGGTCAATATGAGATCGATCATCGTGCCTTCAGGGCACTGTGGAGTTTCACGGGTCGGTTGCATGACGATGTTCTGGAGGCCAAACGCAGCACAGAGGTCGGTGAGGTGTTTGTGCTGGGGTGCCGGATGGGCTGGGTCCATATTTACATTAAAGTCTCCAACTAGGGTCACGGAAGAAGACTGCACAGCTGCTCGTACAATATCTGCTTCCAAATCTGCCCAGTAAGACACTGGCTCCCCCGGTGGCCGGTACACACAACCAACCAGGTGCCGACCTGGTTTTCCGTTTATTTCTACCCAGACTGTTTCTGTAGATTCAGAATGCAGATCTGGGCGGGATCGAACTGGGAGATCTTGACGGTAGTAGAAGCAGACTCCGCCACCCAAGCGTTGAGTGCGGTCTTTTCGAATCAGATTGTACCCGTCATTGCGTCAATACTGAGCTCTCCGTCTGTAATCTCGGGATCTAGCCATGTCTCTGATAGACCCAAGATGTCGTACTGACGCGTGCGGATGAGGCTGGCAATCTCTGGCAGTTTGTATCTTAAAGCTGCATGCATTGAGCGTGGCTATTTTTATGCCAGACTGAGTCGGCGTAGATGCATGGGGTATAAAAGGTGGTGCACGAGGATTGAGGAGTAATCACTGGGTGGTGGTATAGCGGTCCAAAAACCGTGTCATTGTTCTCACCTTTGATACTGTCACACATCCACAGTCTGTTCACACCTTGACACTGCTGGTTCATTCCTGTCGCGCCGTCTGATTGGTTCTTATGTGTTTTACCCTTTATAACCTAGGTCCCACAGTGTCTGTGTAGGACGGTCGGTGCACGGAGAAACGGTCGTTAAGAGCAGGTGGTCGCTAAAGCCAGAGGTCGCTTACACCAGGTTTTACCGTATTCGAGTTGGAACTGTTACCAAGGTTACAGAAGGTAGCCTGTGGCGAGGACGTATTCCGGTGGACTTTGTTTGGACTGTTGGCAGGCGCGGCACCGGTAGCGAAGCTGTCTTCACCGTCGGTAGATCCTGCACAACTACACACTTGCCTGTAATGGTAGCGTCAGATCTTAGATCTATCACTACGCGGCACGGCATGCATTGCCGTAACTAAACCATGTAAACGGGGTTCCTTTTCCCTCCCCTTATTTCTATCGCCGTGGTTGGCAATCACCCACTCTCGTAACATTGGCCGGTGTTTCCGCCGAGTCTTGAGATGTTGTAATAAATAATAAAATAATAAAACAATAACGTGCACCTTGAACGGAGTGTCGAGCAGAGGACATCCGTACCGAAATACGATCGAGTCTCGGAAATCGTTCTTTTATACATGTACTCTGATGTTCACCCGCCAATCTTGCCTTCGCTGTTGGCTACATGTCGAATACGTCATGTACATGTATGCGTCGCAAGCACAGATGAGTGAAATCGTCAGTGTTTTGATTTACCAATGCCATCTCTTTGGTCAGCAAGGTTATAAGTTGCAACCTCCTTGATGAAAAACACTTTAAAAAACAGCGCATCGGCACTCCTCAGATGGAACTACATGTACAGTAAAAACCTTTGTTTGCCGGACCCTGTACCAAGCGGATTCCTGTATAGACCGGACAATTTTTCATGCACCAAAGTGCTGTGGATCGAACGTGCCTCCCTGGATCAAGCGGAATCCCGTCATATCAGGACAGTTTTCCGCTGCAAAACGGGCAAGGGCGCCCGGTTACTACGGCGGTTAGGGCAGGTCTTACTGTATAGCAGGGGATGGGAGGCGCCGATACGGCCGCTAAAGACAGGGAGCACTCGGGTCTTGACTACAGTAGTACTTTAGTACATGCAGCTCTACATGTACAGTGAACCTCGCTTATAACAACTGCGGATATAACGACAATTCGCTAATAACGACTGCGGATATAACGACAATTCGCGGATATCGACAGAATTTCCATGCCCAGAGCAAAGTCTCATCCAACTGTAATACATATCATAAGACTTCGGGTATAAGGACACTTTGTTTGTTTGTTTGTTTGTTTATTTAGAGTCGAAGAACAAACAGGCAAATTTGCTTAATAATACATGATATCGACTAAAAAAGGAGAATAAAGTATAAAAAGCCAATGAAGGTACAAACACACTTCGCGAATAAGGACACTTTTCTGATGCCCCGCCGAGTGTCGTTATACGCGAAGTTGACTGTAAATTTAATACAGTAATCCACTCAGCTCCGGAAAGCACCTGGTAAGGAAGGGGTTGTGACTCTTGTGTCAAGTAATGTGTGAGCAATGCCGACAATACCGGTGGATGTGCCGGTACTTCAAGGTACATCTGCTACGCAGGTTTTGCGTAGTTCCGGATGTGCTTACACTGCATGTGCAGGCTAGTTCGACTTGATTCAAGGCATTATTTCGATACACATACCGCCGGCCTGCATCCGGTAGCCATTGTCATGATCAAACGTCACTGCAGTCCACAGTCATGCTCCGCTAAATGATCGGCACACGAGTCGTACCTCCTGACTCCAGGCAAGGAATGCCGCACCAGAATATGGTTGATCATCGGCAGCATTGCCATAGAACGCCCCCCCCCCCCCCCCCCCCCGGGTGCCCGGGACGAAGAATTCCCGGCAATGAGTACTTACAAAGTTACAGCACAGTGCGTGCAAGTCTGCATCATGGCTATGGTACAGTGAGTTCATAGATGCATTCTTCACCACTGGAGTTGCCGGGCCCAACCACTGAAAATAATACTTGCGGCATTATACCACGCGCTGCATGCTGTTTCTCGCGCTAGGGCCATCTACAATGGAACCAGAAGTTATGTATCGGTACATTCCTTTTCTTCTTCATCGTTCTGTAACTTGTGCACAGTTACAGTAGTGTGCATGGAATTCTGAATGCCATGCAGCCGACAATCCTGCGCATACATGTACATGTACATGTACATTATTGCCAATTAATAATTAGTATCAACTCAAGTGTCAGTCGCTTTCACTTTGTGTGTGTGTGCGTGTGTGTGTTGTTGTTGTTGTTGTTGTTGTTGTTGTTGTTGTTGTTGTTGTTGTTGTTGTTGTTGTTGTTGTTGTCGTTGTCGTTGTCGTTGTCGTTGTCGTTGTCGTTGTCGTTGTCGTTGTCGTTGTTGTTGTTGTTGTTGTTGTTTTATTTCACATCGCATGTCAAACGGGCAGTTCTGCCCAATGTTATGACTCCTCCTGACTTTCTTTGCATACTCCCCTGGGTTGTTACCAACACATCCAGTGCACGCCGGAGTATGTGGTGTGATGTGTGTGTGTGTGTGCGGAAAAGAAAAAAAGTCGTCGTTGTCAAAAAAGGACCGAAAGTAGGGATTCACCGTACTGGGCAGAAAAAGCCACTTCAAGTAGCTGTGTGGTAGATGCCAGGCTGAATAGGGGCCATCAACTCTTCAGCCTTGCAAGTTGTTGAAATTGATGAACTGTCACTTGAATGGTGCAATTCCAGCACAAGTAACGTACCGGTCGTTGCTGGGTGTAGTATGGGCCTATGGCTTCTGCTGTAGCATGGCTATCACTTAGTCTTTCAGCGACGAGGATTTTATACAATCATGTACGTAGAAGATGTGTGTGCGTGTGTGTGTTTGTTTATAATGTTCTTTTACGTCAACACAACCCGCCTGCCTAATGGTAGGGGCCACGTCAGCCCGCCCTGCTTGACGAACTGCGGACCAGGTCATCTACATAATTCTGTCATTGTATGCTACGACTCCCTGTGCATGTGTGGCCTGATGACGACCTTTTCAGACTAGTGAACTCACA
The DNA here is from genome assembly GCF_964019385.1 of Sycon ciliatum. Classification (NCBI taxonomy): domain Eukaryota; kingdom Metazoa; phylum Porifera; class Calcarea; order Leucosolenida; family Sycettidae; genus Sycon; species Sycon ciliatum. Next base: position 24,147,834 of record NC_088645.1, on the reverse strand, counting down.
CTCACCACTCCCAGGGATCGGAGTATGTAGATCTCAACTGAAGTTACTTCCTGGCTGGGAAAGCAGGGACAGTAGATCATGGTAGATCTACCGGTAATTTCTTTTCTAGAGCGACCTGTACACAGTCGTACACACATGCGAGTGTGTCGCTCGTATGCATTCATACATGCCTCCATGCAGTACATGCGCTAACATACCCCGCAAGGAAAGCGCACAGTACACATGTCCGTACATGTATGGTACATACCCGCACACAGCAACGCCTACAATACAGTGACACACATACACACATACACACACACACACACACACACACACACACACACACACACACACACACACACACACACACACACACACACACTTGTACTTACTTGTTGCTCACTGCCAAAACTGGTCACGTGGGTCTCCCCGGGAGAGGGGAGAGAGACTCAAAAGGAATCTTGAAAGATGACTCAATTGGCTATTAAACCGCCCAACGGCCGACACCCCCTGAAATCCCCAAAACTCTGGGTGGACTTGAAAATGATCCCACTTATGGGCTCACCACACCTCAGTAAGTGGGTGAGGACAAGGTGCAGAAAAAGGATTGACGGCATCAGCGTATCCATCCCGGGATCCAACTGCAGTTACCCTGCCCCCAGTGAAGGTAATACTTGCTACTAGTGTGGGTGGCTAAATCAGAGTCACAAACACACACACACGCACACACACACACACACACACACACACACATACACACACACTTGAACTTGCCCATTGCCGTAGGCAATGATAGCGAAAGGACTAATTCGGCGGCAACCGGCAGAAAGGTTCGTGGCGCTTGAGATCGCCGGGGCGGCGGCACGTCTTCCCGCAAGCACAACGATACTCTGGCTCGGCGGAGACATCACGAGGCTGAGGACGACGGTGGATGACCTCCCTCCACTCCGAGCAGTTCTGGGCAGTGTCGAGCCATTCCCTCTCCGGAACAGGTGGATGAATGCGGTTGAAGTCGTCCACAACCACATCCCGCCAACGCACGCACACACACACACACACACACACACACACACACACACACACACACACATACACACACCTTGAACTTGCCCATTGCCGTAGGCAATGATAGCGAAAGGACTAATTCGGCGGCAACCGGCAGAAAGGTTCGTGGCGCTTGAGATCGCCCGGGCGGCGACACGTCTTCCCGCAAGCACAACGATACTCTGGCTCGGCGGAGACATCACGAGGCTGAGGACGACGGTGGATGACCTCCCTCCACTCCGAGCAGTTCTGGGCAGTGTCGAGCCATTCCCTCTCCGGAACAGGTGGATGAATGCGGTTGAAGTCGTCCACAACCACATCCCGCCAACGCACGCACACACGCACACACACACACACACACACACACACACACACGCACACGCACACGCACACACACACACACACACAGTGACACCCTGAAAGTCAACCACTCAAAGCAGGGATGCAAATTGGTCATCAATCATCATGCAGCAAACGAGATGGGCTTTCCTATGCAACACACATTATGCTTCACCAGCATCACTATAATATTTTCTTGAAAGTTGGCATGTTAAAATGTGAGTTGCATGAGCTACAGAAAGGGTTTTAAAAAAGGACCGGCATCACCAAAGGGGCGAAACCTGGGCCTACCTAACAGGAAAAGAAAAAAAGAGCTAATTATTTACGGCATGCGGAATGTCACTTTAATGCATTGCAGTTTCCATGGTTACTTGAAGTATGTGAGGGTTAGTAGGTACATGTCAGCTAAAAAGAACGGAAAGAAAGCGGATGTGGAATTTAAACAAACAGCAGAGCCACGCACACACACACGTACACACATACACACACACACACGCGTGCACGCACACACACACGCACGCACGCAGAAGCTGAATGCAGCTGCAATGCTATCAACAAGAACAAAAAGTCAAGGATACATCAAGGCACACTTAAATGAAATCGCTTCTCAAGGACAAAGCCAGCCAGCGAATATCACAAGGAAAAATCAAGTCAGTCCTACATTGGCATGACAGCTGGGGTGGAAAAGACACAATTACTCTCGTTCATTACATACAAGGTGAACTGATTCGCCTTGGCACACCCACACGCGCACGCACACACGCGCACGCGCGCAAACACACATGCACACACACACACACACACACACACACACACACACACACACACACACACACACACACACACACACACAAACAGACGCACACACACATTGCAGAAGAGAAAAAACGCATTCTTGTTTACAGCTTGGCAGAGACCTTGCGCTAACGTATTCCTGTCTTGGCCACTGAATTTGAGTGTATACACCAAACAGTATCCCATTCAGCGTAGACGGTTCTTCTGCAAAATTAGTCGGTAGCCTACAGTCATTGTATAGCCAGCTGCAATCGTCACGATGCCATCATTTTGGTTCACGTTTCATTGGTTGACGGCAGATGCACGTAAAGTCGGCATGGTACGTTCTTGCTGTACCATCTCGCCTGTGACCGTGTCGGAGGGCGATGACCGCTCCTGCTGCCTCTGTTTGACTGGTGTCGGTGAGTTTGAGCACCTCGGCTCGGCTTTAAGTCGTGCTACTGTTGTTGCGTTGATACTTGAGCAGCTGCTGTTGTTGGAGCTACAGCTGCTAATGCTGGCACTGCTCGGTGCAAAGCTTGCCTTCACCAGTCGCAGGCGAGGATTCATGGAGTGGCGTCGAACCAACGGCCGTCCGTAAGCAGCTGGGGCACCGCCTTGGCACTGGGTCAAGTTGCCAGCATTCACACTTTGGCTCGAGTCGTTGTGCCTGACTCTCTTGGCAGGATGCTGGTCAGCATCACTAGAATTGCCATCATCCTCAGCAGCAGCAGCAGCAGTGGCAGCAGTGACTGAAGTGGCAGCTGTAGTACCGGGCCCCGTGTCAATGTGAAGCGGATCATTGCTGCTGCTCTTCGGAAAACACACCTGCCGTTCCACGCCAGTACCATGCGCTAAGCCAGGTTCGGTGAGACTGAAAGGCGGCGGTTGCTGCGGCTGTTGATGATGCGCTGGTTGTGGAGGGGACCGATGATAGAGCAGTGCTGAAATCGGCGGCAACGGCATACCGGCTGTGGTAGGTGAATACGTTGGAGATGCAAGCAACCCTCCGCCAGGGGCTGGCTGCCCAAACACTCGGGTATAGTTTCCAGACGGCCACTGTAGTTGTGTAGGGCCTGCCTGGACTGGTGATGCTAAACAATTGTACTGCCCTACCCTGCTGCTGCTGGTGCTGCTGGAAGCAGGTGCTGACGGCATGGGCTGCTCGACTCCGCCTTGCCATGGATCAGTCTGCTGACACAATGGACTGCTGTCGTGCACGCAGCCGCTGTCGTCACCAAGTGGCCAAGCCGCAGCGGATCCGTAGCCTGGCTGTACTCGGTAGGAATCTGTGCTTCGATAGTCAACTGGACTGTACGTCGTCTTGGAATCTTCTGAGCGCCTGTGTGGTGTTCCTCTGCTGCTAGAAGCTGCTAATGCATTCTCCTGTGTGCGCTCAGCTCGCGCATTGGGTTCCTCATCGTCCTCCTGCTCTTCGGTGAAGGATTGTTGTGCAGAAGCAGTGAGGGATCCCAAAGTAGTTGGGGGCGTATTGTGAACACTGGTGTCCCCCAGCGCAATGCTCAAAGGGCAGGCGTCTTTGTTATCAGCTATTCGTTCCATCTCTGGCTGTGTTGGCGGCGAGTGCTCACTGCTCGTTTCATCACAGAAACTGTCAACTGCAACAGTTTGGCCATCGAGCTCCGCAGGATCAGACCCTCCTTCGGCAGGCGAGTAGGCAGGGGCTGGTGACACCGTGGACGATACATCTAGTTCACAACTATCCCCTTCACTCTTTGGACTATCCCCTGCAACGGGGTGGCTACGAGAAGCTGGAAGGTCTTCTGTAGAAGCGCCGTTTCCGTCAGCAGCAACGGGTGGTATCGGTGAAGGCTGCGAGGCTCCGTCGGGACCACCACGTTCAAGGGCGGCTGGAGTTACGGCAAGTTGTTGCGGTGGCTCGTGAACGTCCTTGGCACTCCCACAGTCGGTCTGTGCATTAGACAGACCGCCTGCAGCATCCGTCTTCACACTGTCCTCGGTCGAGGCAGCACTTACCGGTGTTCTTTCAAGTTCAAGCGGTGCTGCATCTGGCGAGGGCCGACCCGCGTCTACGGCCGTCTCCATGTCACACTGCTCAGCACTAGCTGGCTCAGGACTCTCAGGAGTAGCTCCCGGTTCCGGAACGTCTCCGCACCGCGTACCAGGGGCAGAAACGGATTGCACTTCTGAGCCAGCCTCAGCCCCAGCTTTCCTCTTCTGTGTCACAATGTGAACTATTTGCGCAGTGGATGGAGGTGACAGAAACGGATCAGCCCTGGGTCTCGTGAATGGGCGACGTAGAAAACATGATTTGCCATTAGAGCCCAGCTTGAACGAAATGTAGTTGTGATCGCTGTCAGTGTCCGTCTTGATGCCAGAAGTCGGAGACACGTCTTCCTTGCTGTGTGCTGGCTCGCTGCTCTCCGAGCTAGCCTGGGAGAGACTGTCCCATCCCGCTGGCATCGTAGGTGACAGGCCAACAACCGCGCGTCTCTGAGGTGACGTGAGCGTGTCCTGTACTTGCTGCTGCTGCTGCTGCTCCTGACAGTTGGTGTTGCTTTGTTGGCTTGTGCTTGGACGCGGCTGGGTCATGACGTTTGCTGTAGGCTGACCACCAGCGGGCATGCTCCCCGCCACCATTGCTGCTGCTGCTGCCGTTAAATTGGTGTGGCCGCTCGCCACTGCAGTGCAGTGGTGATTGGGACAAAGCCAGAGTGCAGTGTCCGCAGGCCGGGGCGTGGATGGCGGCTTTCCGGCACTGACGCCCGCTGCAAGCTGATCGCCGCCGGCTGCTTGCAGTCCAGAATGATCACTTTCTGAATCAGTACCATGCTCTGGTGCAGCCGGTACAACAGCTCGTGGCGAACATTCAACAATCTCCTCTGACTCGGTCTTCACCCAGAGGCTCTTGACAAGATCGACCTGGAGTGTGTCGGTTGGGGAAATCGCCTCCACATCGATAACCAAGTCGTCGTCATCGCTGGTGTCAGCACCACTAAACTCTGGCTGCTTTGCTGGTGATCTCGACACAGGAGTTGTTTCCGGCGATGTCAGCGGGTTATCAGTTCTTTCTCCGGTGAGCAGTGGATGGGCTCCGGTTTGGTCGCTGGCTTCGTCGTTTGGCTCACCGGGCTTGCCTGCTTTGCAATCAAGCTCAGAGTGCTTCGTTGATGCCTTACCGTGACCACTGGGCGTGCGGCTTGGCGTCTCGGCTTTCTCTGGGGAGTTCGGCGTATTTTCGCGTGCGACACAGCCCATCGTGGTGGGCGTATCTGCTCTTCGGGCAGCGGAATAGGAGCTCAGGTGTACTCCGTTAAATGCCGACATGTAGGCGGCACACTCAACTTCGATCTGCTGTGTCTGTGACGTACCACCAGGGCTGGCTTGAAGATGCCCAGCGATTTCCTGCGAAGCGTTGTCATCCTCTCCCTGAGTTACACCGACGGTGCTACTGACAGCACTAGTTGAGCTGGTCCCAGGAGCGCTGTCAGTTTTCGCCAAGCCATATATGGGATGGCTATACAGACTATCCGCTGCAATGTTCTTATGGTTCGGTCTTCTTCCTGCCTGGGTGGTGGGATCTACTGGTGACACAAGAAGCTTCTTCAGGGTGCTGCTTTCGCCACTTCCGATTTGCTTATCATCCCGAGGAGACAAAACGTGTTCAGCCGCGTACTCTGCATCTTGTCCCAAATCCTGCTGTTGTGTTCGGTGATGGCATGTTTTTGGCTTCTGCTGCTTGCGTTGCGCGTGCTGCTGCTGTGGCATCCACCGCTGCTGTATCTGCTGTTGCTCTTCTTGTTGCGTCTGCAACGGCTGGCCCCGGTCCTGTAATGGCTCCTGCCAATGCGGTTGCTGTTGCTGCTGCTGCAACTGTGTGGACACTAACGTGCTGGGTAAGGCCATGTCGGGCTGTTCAGGTGTTCGCACCGGCACCACTTCACTCTCTGTTGCATCAGCTGCCAGCTTCCTTGCCCGCAGGTTGGAGTTTGCCGGGAAGCCTCCTGACATGCCGAGGCGGTTGCGCGCCGCATCCGTCTTCACATCGTAGTAGAAGCTACTAGTATGTTGTTTGGAGTTGCGGGCTTGGTTCTTCTCCAACTGCAACCTGGTCAGGTGTTTGTGAGAGGCTGTAGCCTTCCCAGCCTGGTCTTGGCCATGCGCCTGGCGACGTGTCTCCTTCCTTGTAGCTTTGCCGATCTTGGCTTGGCGAGCTTTGGTCCGACTTTCTTTCGCCAGGTTGGCCAGCGGTGGCACGGCAACAGCCTGTCTGACCTCGCTGACTCCGGTCTGGGCACCTTGTTGAGAAGGCATGGCAGTAGGCACGGGTTGCTGCTGGTGCTGCTGTTGCTGCTGCTGTGTCTGCAGTTTTAGTAAGTTGAAGCGCTGCGCATACTCCTGTGTGGTTGGCTGACGCAGAATCGCGCCACCGATGGTGCTGGCGTGGCACGTACTAATGATCTCGTTGCCCTTCAGGATGGCTGCCCGGCCGAAGGAATCGACGACCACATGGAGTTTGCCCTGCGCCGTCGGCTGTTGCTGCTCCGGCACGCTCGGAGCTGCAGCGGTGGGAAGATGCGCCGGCTGGCTTGTGAACTGTTCTTGGCTAGCATGAGATACATCCGCACGGAGGCTCCGCTGCAGTAGTGTCTGGGCTCCCTGCAACGTGGACGGCGCCAGTGAATCACTTTGAGGCTGCGCTGTCCCAACCGCAACGCTGCCTGCATGTCCCGGGGTGTCAATGTCACGGTGATGCTGCTGCTGCTCAGTGCCTGTTTGTGAGTAACGGTGTTCCTGGCCTATGGGGCTAGGTATATGTACATGTTGCTGTTGATATTGTCTGCATGCCTGAAGTGGGGAGTACTTTCTCTGCTCGTGCTGCCTCTGTATTCGCTGAAGTCGCTGACTTCCAGTGAGCCCTTTTTGGGGAGCCATCCTCTGCCCCCCTCGGCTTTTCTGTTGTTTCGTTGGGGGAGGACGGCGTGAATTAGCCACCTGCTGCTGTTGCTGCTGCTGTTGTTGTTCATGTTGTTGCTGCTGCTGCTGTTGTTGTTGTTGTTGTTGTTGTTGCTGCTGCTGCTGTTGCTGTTGCTGTTGCTGCTGATGCTGCTGCCACTGCTGCAGTTGTTGCTGCTGCCATTGCTGCTGTTGTTGCTGCTGCCATTGTTGCTGAAGATGCTGCTGTTGCTGGTGTGGGTGGTGAGCTATTCGCTGCGCCTGCTGTTGATACATTCTCTGCTGGTTTTGCCGTTGCCAAACCTCCACAGCATGTTCCCTTTGCATCATGGCGTATTGCTGTTGTCGTGCGGTGTGCCACCGGTAGAGCTCTCCCCTGTGTGAATCAACAGCAGGTACATTGGAGGGCATCTCCGGATACGCATCCGGCTGTTGAGGTGCTATGGACGGCTGCCGCTGCAGAAATTTCTCGCCGCACTGCAATTGCTCAGCCTCCCTTGGCTCCTGTCGGTACGTCTGTGGGGCCTTGCGCATGGCTGCAGGACTAGATGTGGCATCTCCCGTTGACTTAGTCTGGAGTAAGACTGGGTTTTCCACTGAACAGTATTGATACGGATAACTCGGAGGTAGCGGCGGCCCGTTTGAATCTGGACGTATGCGGTTGTCGCCCAGAGTGGTACTGTGCGGCGCTGGGGGACTGGGGCGCACGGACGCAGCCACCGGCACTGCGTACTGCTGCTCTACAGCTGGCGCTGGTGGTGGTGGCTGATGCTGCTGCTGTTGTTGCTGATGCTGATTCTGCTGCTGATAATGGTGGGCTAACGGAGGCAGGTAGAACGGCGGTAGCGCACCCTGAACACCCGCCTGCTGTGTTACTAGCTGTGAGAACTGTGGTAGGTAAGCAGTGTTACCCCCGATGGTCTGCCGTGACCAGGTCATCACTTGTGCCGGGCCTTGCTCATTCCCCCCGGGTAGCAATGCCAGCGTTGGAGAGTCACTGTGGCCGTAGCTGTGTGCAGCACTGCTCGCGTGCGGGTGTCGGGCCACGGTGAACGTTGCAGTGTTGCCGCTCGGGTGAGTTGCCGGCCCCAGCATGCCGGTCGGCAATTGCTGAATGCTGCTTTTGTGCAGTGCAGTCGGGTGCGAGTTCAGTGCTTCCATGCCAGCTTGAACACCTGAGTAGCACAAACACACAAGCGCATATACGTGCACGCATACGCACATAGACAAACACATGAGCACGCACACATGAACGACAACGAATTTGGGATGTACTTCGTATCTCTGATCAAAGCCCCACCTTCTTCAACCAGAATGGGTGTGTTGTAAAATGGCCCAACTTCTGCGAAAACCAGGCTTAGGGTGAAAATCATTTTTTTGAGAAAAATGATGTTTTGTAAAAAGGTTGTGTCGCGTCGACGCTCGAGTGCAGTGAAGTGGAACCAAAGAGAATCTCGCTTGTTTGAAGAAGTAGCAGTCATGGCAGGAAGGGTTTCAGCAGTCAGGGAAGTCAAAGGGCTTCCGGTAGAATATTCCCTGCTACTCCTCTAGTCACAGCGAAGAGTTTTTGAGCTGATCGAACGGATTCCATCTCCTTCACTCAGGAATGGCGAAATTTCTGCGCTAGCTGCTGCTTGCGGAAAATGGTGAAGAAATCGTCTCCAGTTAGAGTCGTGATGGCGATAGCGAGGAGAACCTGGACGACATCGATCCAGCCAATCGAAGTATGGAGATACTAGCTGTTTCTGGGCCTCACGCAAAGGGAACACGCGCAGCAGAGCTCATACGTTTGCAGCAAGTTCACGAGGAAAAAGGCTTGAAGCGCAGTGTGAAAACTGTTTTGAATTGAAGTCCTTGGCGATGAAGTGCTACTGAATGCCAGGCGAATGAGCGAGCAGATTGAGAGGCCTCCACTCGAGACTTTCCTCGCTGGACAGCTAGCTGCCAGGGATTGTACGGCGTGCCGAGATAATCGCGAGATTTCACTTGCTGGTCAGCACCAAGCAGACACTGCAGCACGCCAGCACACTATGCGCATACTATGAACAGTGGAACAGTTTGAAAGGCCGTGTTCTTTCTGGTTTCTGAACAGTTGTACTAGATTTACCCTTCAAAAGGTGCCATCTCGACTGGAGTCGGGTTTCCTTGTGGTGTGTAGCGCCAGAGCATGCCAGTACATGTATTCAGCCCCAGAATGTGCTGAGTGAGGAGCAAACAAAACATGCAGAACTGTGCATGGCGGCTACAGCCTGCAGCACCAAGAGGCCACAACAGGCCTGCCCCCACATGCCTACCTTGTCATGTCACCTAAACAAAAATCATCCATGTCTCTTCCTTCACTCTGGTGGATCTCTCTTCATTTCTTTCCTGTGATAACAATTTTGTTTGTTTTTTGGATTTTTTAACACAATACCCTGGTGTGTTTGAGATACTTTTAATACCACTATGAGTCGACCCACACCTGTAATATTTTGTTTCCTGAACTCCCATGCCCAGTAGAAGCTGAAAATGGGAAAAAAGTCATTTTGTGAAATTTCACCCTAAGCCTGGTTTTCGCAGATTCTGGGCCAAATGATGTGTTGTTTTCCTGTGTGATGGCATTCCCCAAACTGTCTCGTCTAGTCGCGTGCATGTGTGATATGAGCATGCGCGATGTTGTAGTCGAGAGTCCTTTTGTCAGTCTTCTTGTTCGTCTCTGTCAGAGTAGTCTACCTTTCCGTAATGTCCAAATATATTATGTAAAACAAACCAGTCTTGTCCTTTGTGTCCTGCGTCCCGGGGAACGGAATGGCTGAGATTCCGTTACAACGTGGTGCCGAAACCCGGGACGCAGAGGATGAGTAAGTTTGTCATGAGTCTGTTCGTCGTCGTCAACAACTAATACAAGTAATAGTACAACTAGAGAGTAAGCGTGGGGATGGAGGAGAGACGAGGAGCTGGTGGAAGCGGAAGAAGACGCGGAGAGGAGGCAGAGAAGGTGGTGGACCGGCAGAAGCTGGGGACTGGAGCCTGGGACGGCAGGTACCGCATGGAGCGTGTGGCCGTGGCTCGCCAGAGGCCAGTGGATGAGTCTGGCATCACCGACTGTGTGTCGTCCTTTGTTGTTCGTCTTGTTGTTGTCTTGCTCGCTTAATTGTCTGATCATGTTTCTCTCGCTGTTCAGTTCGTTGCTGTGTTGTTGAGTTTGGTTGTCGGTATGTTGCTCTTCTCGTCGTTCTGTTGTTCTGCATTAATTTGCGTTGTAGATTTATTTTGCGCTGCTGCGCGCATATTGTTATATTATTTTGTTGGAGCTTTGGCTCTCGTGTGCCTGAGTTTAGAGCGTCGGCTCTTGTGTTTTTTGGTTTGGCCCTGTGGTGCGGCTTGGTTGAGAGCGTCGGCTCTTGTGTCTTGGTTTGGCCCTGTGTCGTGGCCCAGTTTTGTTGTGCTACAATGTAAGCTGTTGGTTGGTTTTGGTTTTTCCGTTTTGCTGTGGTTCCTTTTGCTGTTGTGCATGTGGAACGTGGTGACGGTTTATTATTTTGTGGAATGTCATCAAGGGGGCAGGTGTTGTAAAATGATGTGTTGTTTTCCTGTGTGATGGCATTCCCCCAAACTGTCTCGTCTAGTCGCGTGCATGTGTGATATGAGCATGCGCGTGTTGTAGTCGAGAGTCCTTTTGTCAGTCTTCTTGTTCGTCTCTGTCAGAGTAGTCTACCTTTCCGTAATGTCCAAATATATTATGTAAAACAAACCAGTCTTGTCCTTTGTGTCCTGCGTCCCGGGGAACGGAATGGCTGAGATTCCGTTACAGGTCCCACGCCAGTTTACGTATGCACTTAACGTCGGTTGTCATCCTGATATCATTGGAAGGATCAGCTCCGCAAGTAACTGGAGGATCTGAATACGGTAGACTCCTGATATAACGAACACCATTGTGCAGGAGGAGTAGTTCTACTGTATAAGTACACATTTTCGTTCACAAAATCTTTCGTTAGATCACTCCACCAGCAGGCTTGTTACGTACTAAATTTCGTTTTGGTCGAGGTCTGTCACCCAGAACGTTCAGAAAAACAACATTAGTTTGGTACAAACTTTAGTTAATTCGTGCCCCCTAACAAATATAGCCCCGTGGGCTTATATGCGCGGAATTACGGTAAGCATCTGGTAATGGACGAAAAGTTGGTCCGGCCACAGGCGCGTGCGCCGGTGCCCTTCAAGGGGGTTTCCGGGGGGCCACCCAGGGAAAATTTTCAAAAAATGAAGCAAAATCCTGCATATTGAGCGAAAAGGGGGGGGGGGGGGTCCGGGCACCCAGGAACCCATACGGGGCACGCGCCTGGGCCACCACTAAATTCTGGCTAGATTGAGCCAAGCGTTTCACGATAATTTCAGATCCACCTGAAGTTTTAGATTGTGTGTTGTAGTTCATTAAACAGCACAACGTTGAGCATTCTGTCGGTCTTCTGAAGAATTCGTATTTGGCGATGGTCTATGAGTTTTAAAATACAGGCTAGGATCATAAATGCTGAGAAAGATACGCTGGGGGTGCAATGGGGGTGATAGCTACAGTCCTGCTCAGTGAAATGCGATCGCATGAACGTGAGTTGCGCCCTGCACCACTTCACATCCCAATGTTTTCAGGTCAGTGGTTGCACAGCGCTGACCGGCTTGGCATTGACTCGCTTGATCGGATTTCATTGAGCAGAACTGTACTAGCTGATACCTTACAAACTCCGAGCACACAACCCAGTCAGCGTGCAGCTGTGATGGATGAAATCCAATCCAACGTGCATATTTAGCTCCCTCAACTTGCACGGCCCTTGGCGCCCTTGAAGCGGTACGAATGCGACTGGACGTACATGTACACATGTGCATGCACAATGATGCAATCGGAACTGGTTCAGGACGCTCGTTTTGCACTTTCGGTCGGAATTCAGTGAGTGCAAGTGTATTTGCACAGTTACAGTGCACACGGCCTACAGAAAAACGTACCGGGCATGGGGTGAGCTAAGCTTCCTCTACCCATTTACACATACGTACACACACACACACGTACACACACACGTACACACACACACACACACACACCATCGGACGCCCATCACTGGAGGCGATGATAGCGATGCTACAGCAGAAGCGATGATAGCGATGCTACAGCAGAAGCGATAGCAGCTTGTGCTGGGATTGCACCATTCAACAGCTTGCAAGGCTGAAGAATTGACCGCCACTATTCAGCCTGGTCTACACCACACAGCTATGAAGTGGCACACACACACACACACACACACACACACACACACACACACACACACACACACACACACACACACACACACACACACACACACACACACACACACACACACACACACACACACACACACACACACACACACACACACACACACAAACACACACCTCAGACCTGCCCATCGCGGAAGTGATGATAGCGAACAGCTATGTTAGACATAGCTACTTGTGCTGGGATTACAGCATTCAACAGCTTGCAAGGCTGATGAATTGATCGCCACTAATTGTAGCCAGGTCTACACCACACAGCTTATTGAAGCAGCTTTTTCTGGCCAGTGAATCCCTATTTTTCATTTTCCATTTGTCATTTTTCTCATTTTTCATTTTTTCTGCACACACACCATACCACATACTCCGGCATGCACTGGCTGTTGGTAGCCACCCAGGAGAATGAAAGAAGAGCTAGGAGAGTGAGAAAGAGAAGAAAGACGTGTGTGACCATAATCGTCGGGAATTAAAAACCCACAACCTCTCGATTGGAAATCGACTGCACATACCACTGCACCATGGTGGGGGGGGGGGGGGACAGACACACACATGCACACACACATGCACACACACACACACACACACACACACACACACACACACACACACACACACACACGCACGCACACACACACACACACACCATCAAATTTACACCTCGGTATAAGCACAGTTAGGGTATGCCTGTTGCGCAACGGGTCTAGAGTGAAAGACTTTTCATGGCTTATTTATGTTGTTCTTTAGTCTTATTTCGTAGTGGTTTAGACTTGACTTTGTTGCATTGTTTTGGTTGCATGTGCAGTCTTCTGTACATGTCTACACCATGGAACACTTACGTCATTGTCACGCGTGCAACATACATTATTTGCGCACATGCTCATTATATGCTGCCGCAATGTTTGTCCTTTTCTTTAGTTATCAGTTTTGCCTTGTCGTGTCCGGTCTTCTTGTCTGTCCGTCTTCGTCTTGTCAAGATATTATGTAGAACTTTTAGTTCAGTTGCGCTGTTGTGTGTGGCGAGTCGGTTTGGCGGGGAGGCTGGGCCCCTGACGCCTGGAGAAGATGTGCTGGTGCACGAAATTGGCGACCACGCCAGGATTGTCAGGAAGACGAGGAACTTGCAGGAACTCCGGTGCGAAGGAAAACGCATCGAGAACAAATAACCATTAGTACGTCTACGTCGTTGGGAGGCAGTTTGCACCGTGCATGCGTGGACGAGTGACCAACGAGGGAGCTGCGCCGTTGTCCGCAATTTGTACCTGGGATTGTGTGACCTCCAAGGGAGCTGCTTTAGTCCGACGACAAGGACGGTGTGAAGGAAAACGCATCGAAATCAAATAACCATTTGTACGTCTACGTCGTTGGGAGGCAGTTTGCACCGTGCACGAGTGGACGAGTGACCAACGAGGGAGCTGCGCCGTTGTCCGCAGTTTGTACCTGGGATTGTGTGACCTCCGAGGGAGCTGCTTGAATCCGACGACAAGGACGGTGCGAAGGAAAACGCATCGAAATCAAATAACCCACGGTACAGTCGTCCACAGTGGAGGAACCCTGCGGGGCGCTGCTCTCGACGACAAGAAGGACATGGAGGGTGCGAAGGAAAACGCATCGTGAACAAATAACCCGCCGTGAGTGTGAAGGAGTTTAGAAGGTGCTCCCGCTTTGATTTGTTGTACAAGTTGGTAGTTTTGATTTGCTCGATTTGTTTGATCTGTACTCGATGTGTTGGTGCCTGGCCTGGTGATAGGTCGGATGTATTGTTGGCCCTGTAGGTTATTTGTTTGTGCCTGGCCTGGTGATGGGTCGGATGTTGACTGTAGTTTATTGCCTTGATTTGCTGGTGCCTGGTGACAGTTCGGAAGCTGACTTCCGTTTGTATTTTCTGTTGGCCTATTGATCGTTCATTTGTTATTATTTATTTTGCCGTTTGTGAGTTTTAGATTATCTATGCGTGCAGCATAGATTATATGTAGTACAGTTTGCAGCCTCCTTGAGCCTTGAAAAGGTCTTTGGCGGGAGTACGTTGCGCAACGGGTCTAGAGTGAAAGACTTTTCATGGCTTATTTATGTTGTTCTTTAGTTTTATTTCGTAGTGGTTTAGACTTGACTTTGTTGCATTGTTTTGGTTGCATGTGCAGTCTTCTGTACATGTCTACACCATCGAACACTTACGTCATTGTCACGCGTGCAACATTATTTGCGCGCATGCTCATTATATGCTGCCGCAATGTTTGTCCTTTTCTTTAGTTATCAGTTTTGCCTTGTCGTGTCCGGTCTTCTTGTCTGTCCGTCTTCGTCTTGTCAAGATATTATGTAGAACTTTTAGTTCAGTTGCGCTGTTGTGTGTGGCGAGTCGGATGGGCGGGGAGGCTGGGCCCCTGACGCCTGGAAAAGATGTGCTGGTGCACGAAAATGCCCTTGCGTTTCACAAATTCAGCACCACAAAGGGTGATGCCTCCTCTAGAAAACAGGATGGAACAAAAACCAAAATAAATAATGTTACCTTGCGACACGGGCATTGAAGAACTAGTTGCCGAGTGTTTCCTCGCCCGCTTCTCTAGTATCTCGGGGCTGTCGTGCACAGCTTCAGCAGCTGCTGCCAGGCACATCAGACTTCCTTGTCTCTCGTCCTCTTGGTTGCTGGGCGTGGACGACACACTCGCCCTGTGCTCCGACTCGTTTTGGACGGCTGCATGCGTGGTGCTCTGGCTTGCAACTGTTTTCTTTGCCTTGGCCGCTGCCGCTTTAGGCTGCGACTGTTTCGTCTTGACACCTAGCCAGAAACCAAGCAAAGTGAACACAGTTACTGAGGTATTAGTAGAGGCTGGCCAGTCCATAACGGGATACTGGCATAGAACATGGCGTAGGCAAGTGCACAACTGCACGCATTTAGCCTTTTCGTCTTCCCGTTGCCATGCGGATTGAGAAATTTAGGAACACAAGTCAATTACCTCAACAGCGTGCAACTGCCTGCACTTTCGCTATACCGGTACACAGTGTGCAGCGAAGGCAAAGTTTCACATCACGTGACATGGTGCTAATACTAAAATAAATAATAGGAAGCGCTGGCAAACAGTGCAATGTGACCACCAGAGAGTTGCCCCCATATAAGGGTTGGAAACAACATTGTAACCACCATGCACATGGTATAGATTCTGTAAATCCATTATAATTATGTCGTCATTGTTTTAGGTAGCTCATGTCCAAATACTTTTTCCGAAAATTCACCAGTTTGATACCTTTTTGTGCAATGCTAGGGGTGTCCAGAATGAGAAAATCAATATATTAGGGCATGTAATTGGGCACTTGGAGGGGTTGTGGCCCCTCGAAGTAGCCCAAACAAGGCGTTCTTAAGAAAGAGACAGGTTTGCATTGGTGACCATAAAACGCTTCCAACCTTCATCTGTTGCTTCATGTAATCATGTCAGTGATTCCCGTAGTATCAGAACATGTCAGAGTAGCTTTATCAGCAAAAATACACTGGTTGAAAGTACAGGCTTCTGTGTGAGGAGACGAAACTGGTATTCTGAACCCCGATTCGAAATGGTGCCAAAATGCTTTGAAAATTAAAATTTTACAAAATTGGCCCGAAAACGATTGAGTTTTTCTTGCTAGTTGCATCGCACTAAGCCAGTATCATAAAGTTACATGTATGTCAACATGATGTTAGGTCATTGGACTTGTTTACAGAAATATGCGAAGAAATGATCGTCTCTTGTAATTGATTCCAGTGGATTTCCCGTCAACATTGTGTGATTATAGTGGTCCTGAATTCCAAAAAAAGAATTGAAATGCACCTATAATATAGGTGCATTTCAATTCTTATCATAGTTTAGTGCAAGCCTGCCTCAAAGAAACAAATGAAAAGCAACCTCCTGTTTGTAAAAGTAGGTTTTCTCTTATTTCGTGACATAAATGCGAATGTATGGGTGTGGCTTTCACAGGCCCTAGATATAGGGAAGGTTTTATTACACACTAGCGAAATTTCGGGAGTATCAGCTTTCCCTCAAGATGCTTCAACACTGAAAATTTGAACTAAATCGGACAGAAAGTGGTTTTTGACCTCCGATATTTTTCGCGATATAGGCCCGAGCTACCTTAATTTTGCAATTTTCTTTAAAATAAGGCTCCCGCTGCTTACGGAATTAAAACGGTTACTAAAAGTTGTCACACTCACACTACAGTATTGCATGCATGTACATACTAGCCCACGATCAATGGCACTCCACGAAAGTTAGATGACTACGATGTGTTCTTTTTCTCAGCTTGCGAATATTATTCGCTTACGAAATGTCATTGATTTACAGAAGTGTATTCATGTTACTTTGCCCTCCTTGCCCCGTCACACAACAACACGATCAAAGATATTGGTGATGGCGCAGAAGGAGAATGACAAAAAATCTTTACTAAAAACGACGAGCAGTAATAAAAGAGAACGTTAGGCGCGGACGGATCGCAACAACAAATCAAGGGTGAGCACGTACAAGACACATGGCCCAAACTCAAACAAGCAGGCCACGGACGGATCACTCCTCACTCTGACTCCTAGACTGGACAGTTTCACCAAGCATGCTCCACAGTTCAACATATGAGCGACACTCACTTGACAGTCGTTACCAATGGTTAGAGAGTATTGCTATAGCGGTAGGTGACTGTACTTTCAATGCTCGCAGCAACACTAGCCGCAAGGCTAATGTTGCTATTAGTTCCACTGGCAGCTTTGAATGTACAGTAAAACCTGTCAAGGCGACCACCTGTCTAAGAAGACCACTGCGACCAGGACCAAGGGATGCCATTTCCAGTCAAATGACCCTGGATAAGGAGACCACCTGGTAACAGAGACCACACTTTAGTCGCCTTCGACAGGTTTCACTGTAAATTCAAAATACGAAAATCGATGTGGGATTTCCGTTGGCTCTTCCAATTTCCTAAATATCTAGGCGTTTTTCATCTGTTCCTTTTGAAACATGAATTTTGGCCGATATGGCTCGCAGACACATTTCGTCATGAAACTGTCCAGCTACACCCGAATTCAATTTTTGGTAAGGGTGTATCAACGAAAGTACAGAAATGTTGGGAACCTACTGAAAAAGTATACAGTTACAAAATTAGTCTGTTGCATAGTACAGGTGCGGTGGACCCGTTGGGTCTGGTTAGTTGGGTCCGGTTACTTAGGTCAGGCCATGAAACCCCGGACCAACTTTTTGTCCGTGCTTACTGCCGAGGGATCATAATGTATCCGCCATTGAAGACTATTATTATGGTCAGACCAATCAAAAAACTGCTTGAGTTGGTGCTGCAGGACTGCCAGGAGCAATGCATTCCGCGGCTGGACGCCACGAAGGCACACGTCAATAGTTACCGTATTCGTGTTGGCAACGATGCAGCACGTAGATCTCCGTGTCGCTTAGTAACTTAACTCTGGACGGGTAGTGCGCCGCTTCTCCATCGACGCGGCTGCCCAAGTGTGTGAGGGCGCGCATGTAAAATAAAACAACATGTCCGATTTTGCTACCACCTGAACCAGTAGGGCAGGTTCCTCTTCTCTACGACACGACCCGACTCTAAAGGGCGATCATTGTGTCGACGGATGCAGTTCAACCCCTCCTGGTCTTTCATCTCTTTCACATGATTCGTAAACTCGAACAAATTATGAACAGGGGCTGCAAGTTTTTGAATGCAGAGTACGGGGCAGTTGTGACTTTTTGAGCTCTGCAAATTTTCAAGCCCAACCGGCACTACAATTATAGGCCGGTCTGGAGGTAGGCATAACAGGCCCCTTGATGTGACAATGTCGTCTGAGGAGTCACCCACCGCACCACACGGCTGTTACGCATGCATTGAATGCGGCCAGAATCCTCTGGGCACGAGGCCGCAGGTGACCTGCTGAGAATGCGTTGAGGACCTCTTGACATGTTTGAAATTTGTCCTTGACAGCCTCATTGTTTTAGGGAAGTATCTCACGAGTTGCCGTCGTGTTAGGGGCCCCGAGTATTGTTTCAGGCCGATTACTACGAAGATTTTGGTGTTTTACACTCACGTGCAGCTTGTTCTCTCAAAAGAAATTGTCGAAGTCGAAATAGTTGTCCGTGCCGGATCGTTCTTCTTCTTCTTGTGCTTCACTGTGTGGATGTCATCGATGGTCTCCAGCAACTTCTGGCAGCTATTAGTGTGGGTGCCTCGTTTTTGTAAACTTCAGTTCTTGTTGGAGTACGAAGGTAAGGTCTTTATGTTGTGTGAGGAGTCGTCCTCGTAGCTTTACGCTCCTTTACGATTGTTTTTTCAGGCCAGTTTGTAATTGCCTGTCTAAAAATATAAAATACCAAAAACAATCTTATGGATAGGCATAGGGAGCTACTTCGCCAGATGTGCCGTGTTAGTGGTTGTAAGTTTAGTAATATAGCGAAGAAAGGCGTCTCTAAGAAATATGCTGTGTCGGATCATATTACTGAGTTAGAATCTTGTTTTCCAACTATTAAAAAAGACCAAAAAAATGCTGATGTATATCCTGAATTATTTTGTGCGTCATGCATGGCAGTTGTACGACGGTATAAGAATGCTCAGGAGAATAAAGAGAGGTATGCAAGGATTAGTGGGGGGGGGGGGGTGTGTGGGGGGGGGCAATGAAACTGTGGGAGGCACAGGATAGTAACTGTAGTGTTTGTGGGTCGGGTGTGATTGGACGACCGCCCAAACTTGCAAAATGTGAGGTGCCGTTTGCAAGCCATCACCCATCCCCATCAGCACCACCCTGACTCCTGTTGACAATGTCACCGAAAAAGCGACTGGTAGCTTGAAAACTGGTGCTGACCTTGTCCCAAGTCGCTTTCGTGAGCAGCATGAACAATAATTGTTTATTAATGTGTGGCATTTGTTCGTTGTTTGTAGACGCTGCTCTGGAAACACCATGCTGCAAACATTTGTTTTGTGCGAAGTGCATTTCATGTTGGCTGGAGCAAAGCACGAAATGAAGATGCACTTTGTCTAGATAATTTAGTGTCACCACATACTATTGTGGCTGACATCATCAAGCAGTCAGTCTTGAAGTGCGATTTCTACGAGGCGCCGCTAACAGGCTGCCCAGTGCAGGTGAGGCTTTGCGACCTAAAGAGCCACGTTGAGAATTGTTCTCACAACCCAAGCACCCCCCCCCCCCCATCCACTCCTATTCAGAGAGTAGTGTCTGAATCCTCCACCATTGGTGATGTTCTAGCCGCTTCCCTGGGAAAGTGTTTGATGCCCTGACTAAACGTGTTGTCGAGAGCAGTGCAGAGGGTGACAGACTTGAGAGTTGAGGCCCGTGGAGGTGGTGGCTCTCCTGCTGTTTGGACCAGCACCCCGGTTACAAGGGTGTCTTCCACCAATTGCAGTGGTCGTACTGCACGGAGACGGTCATCCATGACGTCCTCCTTTACACATTGCAGGAAAAAGTGTTAAGTGATCTCTGTTCTGCACCCGCACATGTCATCTCCAAGAGAGCAGAGGCTAGTGCAGAAGGTGCGAGTGCAGGACAGAGAGATCAAATGATGTGTTTAGTGCAAGCTGCTACTGTTGTTAAGGACCGCTATGTTTCATTATTTTCTAAATTTGCAGCTTGTCATGTAGGATTATCCACCAGTGTAAGTCCGAATGTTAACTCGCTCTCACAACTGCGTGCCAATATTTCTGTTTTTCTTGCAGCTTGCCGCAGGAAGTTGTCTCGCGTGGTCGTGGCAACGTCACACCAAAGCTTCACCTTCTTGAGGCCCATGCAGTCAGCTGCTTGGAAAATTTACAAATGGGCATGGGGCTACTGAATGAGCAGGGGGCAGAGTCCATCCATGCTGCCTTCAATCAGCTGGAGCGAAATCATTCCTCCATACGAAACACGGCTAACCGGCTGTATGCATGTGCACAAGCACACATCTTGAATGCGCTGCCACAGCACACTCTGCTTCTGCCACGGACGCAGAGACGCAAGCGTAGCAGAGAGCCCTGAACATAGCACTAGTACATTCCGACGACCACGTGTGTTGTGCGTTATTTTGTGTGCGTCGTGTGTACGTGGTGTTGGTGCATGCGCGTGTTGCGGTGGTGTGAAAAGCAGTCTTCGTTATTACAAGACGACTACGGAAAAACAACTGGACATGACGAACTCAAGACGAAGACTGCTTTTCACACCACAGCAACCTGGCAACACACGCATGCACCAACACAACGTAAACACGACGTACACACAATAACGTACTACAACACATATACACGTACTACTACTTCTACTATTGTAGCTTATTTCCAGCCTGAGGTTGTTGGTGCACAGCAAAATTCCATCCTCTGTGCTGTGCCAGAGCTTCAGTTTGTATCACTGTGGAAGCGTGTGAGTGGCGGGTTTCCTCAGGCTGGCAATTCGCTGCATCACTGCAATATGCTTCTACTGTTAGTGTTATAGCTCCAAGCAGTGACTACAGGTACCGGGTATTAAAGCTCGAGGAGGGCAGGTAATAATCACAATGGTCATGCTTCGTACGATTGGTCGTTCCGAGATCCTGGGCTGACCCCATGTGTTGATTCCATAGAACCAGCGCTGCCAGTGTCCCTCAACTAAACTGGCAGTCCGTTCAAAGTTTAGACAGATGAAGCACTACACCATCTACTTTTATTTCTGTTCAAAATATCCAAGAAATCACAAAGTACAATTCCATGAACGAGATGCTTCGAAGACGAAAACAAATCCAATGACAATGTTCAATGCTCCTTTCCAAAAAAAAGAAAAAAAATCGTAGACCTAGATTCGAGTCCACGATCAAAGCGGCTTCATTTTGCTCGCGTGACTCCAGCGGCCATCTTGGATTCTGGCCGCGTCGTAACAGCCGTGACCAGCAGATGTAGACCTTGCTGTGATGGACAATCAGGAGATCCGGCATCTCGCCAAGAGTCACAGACTGGAACACTCGGGACTTTCCCGTACCCAGATAGTCAAGCTTCTTCGCGACAACGGTATTGGTTCGTCGACAAACTCAGCAGGTCAGTCTGACAAGGTGCGCGATGTTGTTCAGCAGGCATTGGCCGATATTGCAAAAAATGTTAAAGAATTGGCCGCCAAGGTAGCCCTAATTTCTGCCTTGCAGTTGGAGGTGTCGTCCCTTCGAGGAGAATTGGCGGCTCTCAAAGAAAGGAACTCTGATCATGACCCTGTACAAACTAGCACACCTGAACCTCAACCCGTACGTGTACAACCGCCTGCTGACAGCGTCAGGTTGTACAGCGCGGCGGCACGTGCACAGTCGTCACAGGTGCGAGCACGGGATAACACATGGGGAGGCCCCAGCCAGCAGGCCAGTACTCGTACACGACCCCAAACAAGTCACCCAGGCACTCAGGTCACGTCGTACTATGAAAACCGGCCCAAGCGCTCTGATCAACTACAGGGAGGATCCCGCACAAAATGTTGCGCTTTGTATGTAGGCAATGTCAATAGTGGGTGCACATCAGAATCGATCGCCAAATGGTGTGAACGCCGAAATATACCTGTCATCAAGTGCTCCGTGTCTGAGACAAAGTACTTCGGGTTGGCCTTTGCTCACGTAATTCTGCCAATACAACACAAAGCTACTGTTCTGGAACCCGAATTCTGGCCTTCAAACGTCAGAGTTCGAGAATGGCGCTTCAAGGCTGACAGTGTAGCAACTGGTCGAGCTGCAGAGGAGCACTAAATGTTCTGTTTAAATCCTCACGCAGCCCCCTTTCAACCCTTGAACCCTCATGCACCTATCTTTCAGCCACAAAATAGTTGCCCCACTGTAAATCCCCTACAGCATGAATTAACGACTCCTACTGACTGTAGTGCGGATGCAAGTTTTTGAGCTCCGCCTTTCCGGTGCTTTCCAAGATCATCTTCAGTCGTTTTGCATACCATGAGTGAGACCATGAGTGAGAATGAAGAAGTAGACCTTGCTACAATGTCATATGACAATATCCGTGACCTTGCAAGATCCAAGAAGGTGCTCCAAGAAGGTCAATCGAAGCTGAGCCGACAAGAACTTGTGGCGATCCTGCGGACTAATGGAATCGGGACCAACGCAAGCTCTGCCCCAGTAAGTTGTGCTAGCTGTATTTCACTGCATGACTCCCTAGCAAACTTTACAAAGGCCCTTGAAGGCATGGTTATGAAGATGGCTGGTTTCATGGAGATGAAGTCCACCATCGAGCACATACAGCAGGAAATTGCAACGATGAAAAACGAAGGGCAGCAGGAGGGCGCGAAGACGCAAAGCACAGCTAACGTTAGGAACCGTCAGTACGCTACCGTAGCGCAGTCTGCTCCAGCCCCAGCCTGTGAACCCAAACCGTACTCCCACAAACATGTACAGCATCAGTCTATGCAAACTGCCACCGACACCCAGCAGACCAAGCAAACCGACAAACCCGCTCGTATGAGTACTGGCAGCACTGAAGATTCGAACTCGTCCTGGCAAACCCAAGGTCCACGACGCCCAAACCGCCCACGTGCATCAGGTGGGTCATCTTCACATCCCGGCACGAGTGCTACTGGCAGTACTGAACTACATGTACGTTCATCTGTCACATCGAAGTATGTGAAGGAGGTGACTGTAACAGCAGCCCCAGGTGTTCTAAGTGGAGTAGAACGCAAACGCCTTGCAGTGCTGCATGTAGGAAATGTTGAAGTTGGCTGTGAGGCGCAATCTATTGTCAGGTACTGTGCAGATCGTAACATTGACATCATCCGCTGTTCAATTGCCACAAATCGTTATTTCGGCACAGCATACGCAAAAGTTACCATTCCGGCTGATGTCATCAACACCGTACTCACGCCTGCGTTTTGGCCTGCCACCATCGGCCACACAGTCAGAAAGTGGCGCTTCCATGACGAGGCGTCCATGCCGACGAAGGAACAAAGTACTGAAGATTAACCATGGCTAGTAGTAGTAAAATGAACCCAGGCGCAACCCCGTTCTACCCTGGATGTATACGGACACTGTCCCTGAATATTTGCAGTCTACGTAATAAACTTACTGACTTGTCCCAATTGATATCGGACACAAAAACTGACATTGCTGCTGTTTGTGAAACGTGGCTTAACAACTCCGTTCCGTCGATGGAGATGTCAATCGCAAACTATACTTTATTTCGGCTTGACAGGCGCGACAAACCCGGAGGTGGTGTATGTTTGTATGTTAATAACTCACTGTTTAGTCACCTACGTCCCGACTTAACAGCCGATGGCGTTGAATGCATTTGGGTAGAGATCAAAGCTCACCCACAACCTCTTCTTGTCGGGTGTATTTACCGCCCACCGAGTCAGTCACTAGCTTACTGGCAGACTTTCGAGGCCATGTTACACAAGGCATCGGGAGAAGCCAAGAATATTCTGCTTTGTGGTGACTTTAATGTTGATCTGGTCAGTCAATCTCCCACATCCCAGCATGCTTCCTTGCATGACATCACAACCAGCTTAGGCCTGCATCAACTTGTAAAATCTCCAACACGCATAACGCTGCAAGGGAGCTGCACTCTATTAGATCATGTCTATAGTACAGCTCAAATCATATCCCCGCCTGATGTGTGTCCAGTTCCGTTCAGCGACCACTGTGCTATTGCAACCAAGATTTGTGTTAAACCAGTGCCGACAGCATTGCCTTCTCAGCGACTTTATCGAAACTTCAAGAGAATGGACTTGGCATCACTTCGTATGGATATATCTTGCGCCAACCTCTGTGAACTTCGTGGGTCCTGCGATGACATGTGGCAACAGTGGCTGACTAAGGTTGTGCCCATTCTTGATGCACATGCTCCATTGCGCCACGCGTCTTCCCGACCAAGACAGCATTCACCATGGGTCAATGAACATTTGTTCCTGTTGATACGACGACGTAACCACGCTCATCGGAAATGGCTGCAATCTAAGTGCCAGACTGATTACGATGCGTTTAAAGAAGCCAGGCGTATCGTGACTCGTATGAACCGTGAATTGAAGACGAATTTTTTTCAGTCTAAGTTCACCAGTGTTCAAGGTAATCCCAGGAAAACGTGGAAGGTTTTGAACGAGTTATCCGGAAGACAACGTGTTCAATCCGTTCCACAATGCTCTGCAAGCAACATTGGGTGTGTATTTGCTGATGTTGTCAGTGATCAACAACGAGCACCTGAACTGTGTCTTCCACAGGGCCCAGTGGGACCTAAAGGTTTTACATCCTTCAGTTCGGTGTCAATAGGTTGTGTGCGTAAACTGTTGGGTTCCTTGGACACCAGCAAAGCGACAGGCAGTGATGGAATACCCGCATTTCTTCTGAAGTCCTGCGCTGATTTGCTAGCTCCCTCCTTAACATTGATATTTAATGCATCTCTTGCTGTTGGTTCTGTGCCGGACGGCATGAAGTTAGCACATGTCACGCCGGTATTCAAGGCTGGAAATCCTCAAGATCCGGGAAATTATCGCCCTGTGTCTCTCCTGCCAATTGTGTCGAAGCTGTTAGAACGAATTGTCCATAGACAACTATCCTCATTTCTGGACAAGGAGAATTTGTACCCTCCCTGTCAGTTTGGCTTTAGACGTCAACATTCAACGGAAGACGCTCTAGTTTTCGTCACGGACACGTTTGTTCGCGCTCGCGATGCCGGACAAATTACTGGTGCTGTGCTCGTGGATATGTCCAAAGCATTTGACAAGGTCAGGCACCAAGTGCTCATTAATGATTTGTTTGAGCTTGGCATATCTGGTTCAGCATTAGTTTGGTTTGCCGACTATTTGTCCAATCGTCGCCAAATAGTGCACATTGCTGAGAACTATAGCCCTCCTTTCCCCTGCATGTGTGGCGTTCCCCAGGGCTCTGTTCTTGGTCCGCTGCTTTTTGTACTCTATGTTCGTTCGATCCAGTCCATTGTCTCCGAGTTTTGTGTGAAAGTTATTCAATTTGCTGACGATATTCTATTGTATGTTTGCGGTACGCAGAAGAATGCGCTTAGCAACTCCCTGTCTGCAGCTGTCTCAGCCATTAGTACCTGGCTGTCAAACCGCAATTTAATTCTAAATGCTCGGAAGACACAAGTGCTCTTCCTGTCTACGCCACATATTACTGACCACCAATTTGCAGTCTACTGCCATGGAGTGCAGCTCAAGCAAGTGACATGTGCAAAGTACCTTGGAATACATTTGGACCAGGATCTTTCTTGGAGCACTCAAGTTGATTCTATGGTCTCCAAACTAGCCAGTAAAATTGGTATTCTGTTCCGAAATCGACACAATATTCCGCTGACTTGCCGAGAAACCTTCGTAAAGTGCCTAGTGTTGCCAGATTTTCTATATGCATCAAATTGTTTTTCTGCTGGCCTTTCCTTAACCCAGTTAGGTAGGCTTGAACGAATGCTAAAGCGAGCTTTGCGTTCAGTGTACGATACTGGTTTTTGTAGCCCATCAAGCCCTTTATTTGCGAGACTTGGTCTAGATCGTTTGGCAACCATGTATTGCAAGAAATTACTGTATCTGACGTGGCGCTGTTTGGAAGGCCGCTGTAGTGTCACATTAAGTCAAATGTTCGAGCGTTTAAATAATGGTCTTGCAACGCGCAGCCTTGTATCACGCACTCTTAAGTTGCCCATGCTCAGAACTGCCTTTGCCCGTCATGGCGCTTCCTTCCAATGTGCTAAGCTGTGGAATGATTTGCACCCTCTAGCTCGCTGTGTGGATAACTCCGCCCGTTTTAAGAAACTGTTACCCCAATGCCTTGCTTTTTCACGCTAGTAATTATGACTTTCAGCTATGCAAAATGCGAACATGATCACCTATCCAATACCGGTAGTCTATTATTATATTAATTATTCATATCTTTTTGCATCTTTCCCTCGAGTGGGTCTATTGTTATTAGGCAATTGTCTGTTATAGTCACCACTATAAATAAAAATCCAATCCAAAAAAAAAAAAAATTAAAAGTAACCTCAAAATAGGATTCCTAAATGTTTGCCATCTTCTTAATAAAAAGCATGACATTGAAGATTATATTCTTTCCCATAAAGTTGATATAATGATGCTGGCAGAGACTTTCTTAACAACCTCCGTTTCCGATGACATCCTACGCATACAGAATTACACCCTGGTCAGACGCGACAGGCCAACTCATGGCGGAGGCTTAGCAGCATATGTAAGAGATCATCTCCGAGCCCGAATTGTGAAGGCTGACACCCAGGTGGAAATGCTCATGTTAGAGGTCAGTGGGCAGCGTTCCAAGGTTCTCCTTGGTGGTGTGTACCGTCCTCCAGGCACTCCTGTGCAATTCTGGCAAGAATTGACGAATGCACTAGACACTGTCATCTCCACACTTCCCACATCACCTCTGGTCCTTGTTGGAGACTTCAATGTCGATGTAAGCTCCCGCGACAGCCCCCAGCTAAACAGCTTGCTGCACCTGTGTAATTCTTTCGACATCAAGAACCAAGTGGACAGTCCTACCAGAATTGGACCCCAAGGCAGCCAAACAACCCTGGATCTCGCTCTGGTCGGAGACGATCATGTGAACTCTTGTGTCGTAGTACCTTGTACAATCAGTGACCACTTCGCTCTGGCACTTGATTTGCGACTCACAACGTCCTGCACACCGACCGTGCGACGTGGCCGTAACATTGCAAGAATTGATATGGGTCAATTTGCACACCACCTTCTAAATAGCGATCTAGAGAACTTCTGCTTTGCGCGGACAGAAGATGAAATGTGGGATATGTGGCTGGAGAAACTTGTCGCGGCCTTGAACACTCATGCTCCTATCCGTCTACACCGCCCAAGAGCTCCTACCCGGAAATCCTTCCCCTGGAAGACGCCAGCTCTACATGACCTAGTCCAGCGACGTGACGCGGCCCATCGACGGTGGAAAGCATCACCTGCAGACCCGGCACTACGCAATGTCTTCACTTCTGCCCGAGACGAAGCCAAGCGTATGTCACGACATCTCCGAGCCATCTACTTTAGGGACCTTCTTGCTGCTAGTCAGGCCAACGCACGAAAAACCTGGCAGACCATCAACTACCTCAGCGGTCGTAACAAGTCCTCAGTTCCACCAGCCGTCAGTGTCTCACAGCTCAGTGACCAATTCAGCGGTGTTGTGTCAGACCCAACTAGACCACTACGTCTCTCAGCCCCATTGGGTCCCACGAAGAAGGAATGCCTCGAAGAATTTGCTCCAGCAAGTGTGCAAGAGATCGCTAAGCTGCTCTCCAACATCGACGTGCGCAAAGCTGCAGGCAGCGACCAGGTTCCAGCTGCAATCCTCAAACACTGTTCTCCTGTCCTTGCACCGTCCCTCACCATACTAATCAATGCATCTCTGGCTTCTGGTGTTGTTCCTGCATCTCTGAAGATTGCGGATGTTCGTCCCCTCTTCAAGTCAGGCGACAAAGCTGTCGCTAAGAACTATAGACCAATATCGTTATTACCAATAGTTTCCAAAGTCCTAGAACGGGTAGTCCACACGAGACTCTGTAAGTTCCTCTCCGGAAATTCCTTGTTCCCCGCAAACCAGTTCGCATATCGCCCACTTCACTCCACAGAAGATGCCCTGACATTGGCTGTAGACAGATACTTGGAGGCAGCGGATCAGCAGCGCCATACAGGTCTTGTACTTGTCGATATGAGCAAGGCCTTCGATAAGGTCAAACACCAAATTTTGGTTACAGATCTATTTCAGCTTGGTATTACCTCAACGGCTCTCAGTTGGTTCATGAGCTACCTAACTGACCGCCGTCAGCGAGTCGTCCTGAGCAATGGCCAGTCGTCCGCCCTCTCTCCCTGTGAGTGTGGTGTTCCTCAGGGAAGTGTGCTGGGTCCTCTTTTGTTCTCCATCTACACAATGGAAATAGAACAGATCACAGCTCCAGCCCACTCACAGCTGTTTGCTGATGATATCCTGCTAGACGCCATCAGTCAATCCGTCGAATTCTTGAATTTAACCCTCTCCCGTTCAGTCTCCAACCTGGCCAACTTTCTGGAAGAAAGAGGCTTAATACTAAATCCCTCCAAAACCCACGTTCTAGCCCTTCATGCGTCTCGCAGGCAGCCCTTGTTACTTAACATAGAATGCAATGGAAATCCCCTAGCTCAGACCACAAATGCTCGATATCTAGGTCTACATCTCGACACCCAGCTTCGGTGGGAGACTCAAGTTGCAACTATTACACGGAAGACCTCCCAGAAACTGACGGCGCTGCGAGCCATTCGCTCCTGCTTAACTGAGCAACAAGCCCTACTATTTTACAGATCGTTAATACTACCGGACATGTTGTATGGATCTAATGCCTTCTTCTCGGTTCTCTCTGCGCACCAACGGCATCAGCTTTCGGTCCTCGACAAGCGATGTATCCGCTGCGTTGCCAACCAGCCATTCCCCTCCCACACAGATCCCATCTACACCCGTCTAGGCCTCATCCCCATCATCCAAAACGCCCACTGTAAACTCCGCCTCCTCATGCTTCGTATCCACACCGCCAGAATTAGTAATCTCCTGTCCAAGCGCCTACGTCGCCAGACTGAAGGCGTCACTCGGATCAACGATCCAAATGCGTATGTTGTCCCTGCCACCAGGCGAGTCTCTGGTGACTGTCGGCCGCTCGTTTCTGCTGTTAAATTATGGAACGCCCTGCCCCAAGAGTTCAAGTCCCTCGCCTGCCATAGATCGTTCAAGAGACTTTTAAAGGTTTATTTTTATGGTTAGCCAGCATCTAGGCTTGGACTTGGAGTCGTGACTCAACTGTGACTCAACTGTGCTTTCTTCTTCTTTATTTTTCTTTTTTTCCCTTTCTCTTTTTTCTTTTTGAGTATTTGCAGTCTGTGTTTTCTGTGTTTTTCTCTCTTTCGTGGAGGCTTGCTTGTTGTATCCTTGGCTCTCGGCCGTTACTTTATCGCCATCATAATATAGGGCACCATTGCCCGTTTGGTCTGCGATACAAAATAAAATTTCAACAACAACAACAACAAATGGCGGTATTCGAAGCTAAGAAGGCAGTGAAATTATCGCTTTTCTTCTGGACTCGAAGCTATAAATATCGTAAGCAATATCGTCGAACTAGAACAGCGACGACTCGAACATCCGTACTGAACAACCTGGAGCAAGAGCCGTGAACTGTAGGTTTACACGCCTGAAATCATTGCAGATTAATCATTTGCGGGAACAGCGGCTTCGTATTTTCACGCCTCGCTTACTTCTTCCTAGATCCTTGGCGTTATAAATAAAACTTGAAACAGCAATCACCAGAAGCAGAACGACAGTCACGCACCATCAGAAAGTTACCACGTACCATGTCCAGCGCCTCTCCCTGCTGATTTCTTCTTTTTGGCCTTCGTAGTCGAGGGCCCTCTGGTTCGTGACGAGGGAATGGTCGGAATTGCAGGTGGCTTCTTTCTGACATTCGCCGTGCGCTTGGACGCTTTCGTTGAGGTGGCGCTCTTCCCTTTCCGCTTCGACTTCGGCGAACAACTCGAGGTGACTTCCAACTCAGCAGCTATAAACGAAGATATTTGCTCCTCCATTGCCACCCAGTGGTTAGGAACTAGAGACAAAGCGGAGAACCGTCCGCGCTCCTTCCTTCTTGAACACAACTTCGTTTTTACATGGGTCCCTTGCGTCTCATGCTAGCTTCGACTGATGCTACTTTATCCGAGGAACAACAGAACTCAGAAGGCAATAGAGCTCTTCTGGGCATTTCGCCTATCTGATTTTGACCTCAACATGCACCAATGACCTCAACTTCGCTCAAAACGACGCACATTCCCCAGCTTTACTGTACAACCTTCGCAGACTTTGACCCGATGACCTGAACTTTACCGCGAGGCGACATATCGTCTCGGAGATGTGTCGCCGACATCGCGACAGCGAGCGGTGCGCGGGTCAAAATCCCAGATCTAGAGCTAGAGGCCTCCATTCCCTTTTTATTTGAAAGTTAGTTTGAGCTTCAGCATGCTAGCAAGTACTGAAGTAGTATCTAACGCCGTAACGGTGCAAAATGCATGCCAGCCGTGATCACGTTGATCATGGATCGTCTGCCCTAATCAGGCTAATGTGTAGGCCCTACTTATTTCCTAGATCTAACGACTACCGCGCGCGCGTAGATCTACTGACACTGTCCGTCCGTGCATATCCACACCAACCAGATCATGATAAAAGCAACACCTCACATGCCACGGCCTTTCTTTACTTCCCGATCCCGATCCGAAGACTTCAAGTAGGTACTTCATAAGTCGTTCCCAGCTTTCTTCTTGATCATGAAATCCGATCAAGGGAGTCAATGCCACGTCCGGTGCTGCACATTACTTAGTCCCAGACCCGCAGACACTGCATGCTAATCGTGCATGGCACAAACAAACACGTTTGAAACCTGACTTACCCGATCGGATTTCATCGAGCAGCATTGACCATGTACCAGTCTTTCTTCATCATGCCAGAGACCATGGAGACCGTGTGGTGTGGAGAGTGTCGTGAAGATGTAGGGATATACAGACTCAGTACATGTAGTGGTCCTAGTGGATGGCTACAATGGAGGCTTTGCGTTTTGAGAAAATAACGGTTTTGTTTGTTTTATTTGGATTCGCAGGACCAAACGAGCGGAGACGCTGCCGAGATGCTCAGTAACAAGATAGCGAATATTGAAAAGGGAAGTGAAAAAATGGGTCGTGAGAGGGGAATAAACGAAAGGAGGAGAAGGAGTAACAATTTTATTGGTCGACAGTTGAATCCAAAACTGTGAATAATATCGCACGACACAATCATGCTTATCTTCTCTTGAGAGAGACTTTCGAGAAAAGGAAGAGTACTGATGAAAAGAGAATGGTGCTACACGTAGTGTGACGTGTCGCGGACCTGTGATAGGGACATGTACATGTATATGTAGCTCCCGCTCCTTCACCGGGTCCGGGTGCAGGGAACTGCAGCCTGGTGGAAAGCAGATACCGTCCGTGCCGAACGGTGTCAGGCAGTGTGTTCCAAAGAGCATAGCAGCGCGACGAGGGCCATCGCACCCTGTAAGAAGACCTTAGCTGGCTTAGGGTCTGTTGGGAATGCCCAAGTAAAAAGATATACATAACACAACATACAATCGTTGACCTGCGTGACTTTTGCGGCTGTTTGCTGGAGACCAAGGCTGCAATCATGTTAATGGTGATGGAGCCGAGTTGTCCTTCCTCTACAGCTGTACACCACTGCCATTCACCAATGGTACACCAGGTACACCGCACAAACAATGCCCGCAGCCTGCAGGGCCGGGCTGGCGTGTCCGTGAATGACTATGTACCTCCCCACGAGCACCAGGAGATTCTGGCTAGCATGTAGGCCTAAACTTAGGCTAAACTTTACTCTCGTTCTCAGACTCCTCACATTTTGCGGAAGTAAGCAACTACCATTCGTTCCAGATCCATGCATGTGCAGCAAGGAGTCATGATGTAGATCTGCCGGCGATGTACAATCGATATCATGTAGATCTACCTGTACTCTGTACGTGGATACAATCAGCGCTCGTTACTCCACTATTAACATTTTACTGTCTGTATGAATCGATTCTGTCCAAGGAAAGTATTCTTTTTAGTGCCACACGGCTGGCAGTGAGAAGCTTGATTATACCGTATTATCTCTAATATAAGCACAGTCTCCAATAATAGCACGTCTCCAATAATAGAACACCTTGGGGCGGCATTCAAAAAATAAAGTGCTCAGTCTCCATTATAAGCACACTGTGTAAATTCATTATCTGTACCGGCGAGAAAACCCTGAAATGTGTGTGTCTGACATGACTTGGGCATGGCAACATGCCTCTGAAATGAGGTTGAAATAATAATGGAACAGTCTCCAATAAAGGAACGTCTCCATTAATAGCACGGGGCGGAGGTACATTGAAAAAATAAAGGACCGTGCTCATATTAGAGGTAATACGGTACTGTAAAAGCCATATATAACGAAGTGCTAACTCTAACGAGTTAACGAGGAGAAATCTGTCGTTAAAATAGAAATCGTTATACAGAAATCGATACATACATGTATACTGTCCTATTGAGCGTTGAGAATAAGTGAGAATCGTTACCTTTGGTACACGTAAACCAGTCATTTTTGGGAAATCGGTATAATTATATGCGCCTCGTTAGAATATTGGCTTTTACAGTAGTGCTTGTGCCAAACAATGAATGTACTTGTACGCGGTGCTGCCGACCTCAAAATTAGTTTGGACTGAATTATCGATAAATAGAATTGGCGTTTGCCAAACATGCTAATGTTCTGTTTCGCATGCACAAATGCTCCAACCTTCCTGCTGACACTTGCACATACAGAGTCCACTTGATTGGAGAATGACTGGAGGTGATGGTGGTGGCGAGAAGCGGGTCGAGGTGATTGGGGGAGGAGGAGAGTCAAACCGGAGCGGACGATGGAGGGAGGGAATGGTGATTCGAGGAGAAGGTGAGCTGAGTGATCATGGCGATGATGTTAGTGATCGTGCGGGTGTGTTGGAGTCGGGAGCGCGTGCGCAAGTTTCGTGGTAGCAAATTCTCAGTATTTTTCTACAAAATCCACATTATCTCCAGACACTAGGAGTATACAGTCATTTGGTCTCCAATCCTACATCTACTGGAGAATAGGGGTAAGCGGGAAATGCCCAAAATTTTGCCCTTCCGGATGCTCGAGAAAATAGCCAATTAGGCTGATATATGTTTCACCAAAAGAACAGGTAATCGTCATGAAGGACTCAGACCATTGTCATGA
Organism: Sycon ciliatum; assembly: GCF_964019385.1. NCBI lineage: Eukaryota > Metazoa > Porifera > Calcarea > Leucosolenida > Sycettidae > Sycon > Sycon ciliatum. Next base: position 24,114,754 of record NC_088645.1, on the reverse strand, counting down.
TGTGGACTGGGAGCTTTGTGGAAGTATAAGACAATAATATGCAAGAGGAATACCAAATTCACAAGCAAGCGCTGAAACTTTGGGAGATGTCCTCAGTGTCTGCTCCAGCGCCGGGTGAGCCGGGTAATCCACCCAGTTGGGCGGCGCTTGGACCCGGTTGAAAATATAGTACCGGGTCACCTGTTTGGTACTTTACACTTTCGAACTTTGAAAGGACTGACTACATGGCTTGTATGTGTCAAATACTTCTTCTTCTTTCGTAATTTTCTAATTCCTGTCCTCTCTTTTCTAAATGAGACAGCGCCAGGTACATGTGTACCCGGCTCCGACCCGGTTGAAATGGTTGCGCCAGGTACACGTGTACCCGGCTGTCCTACAATCCTAGAGCAGACACTGGTCCTAAAGTGGCTGCTAAAATATTATTCCAAATCGACAAGAAGCGCTTGGTGTGGTCCTTCAATAGCAGGTGCGTATATAACAGCCTCATTGGGCATCTGCCCTTGTTTTTCGGATGCCATGATCTTATGCTCCTTTTCAAAAAGGACCTGATTATGCCTTCAATTATGCCTTCAATTATGCCTTCAATAGCAGGTGTGTATAACAGCCTCATTGGGCATCTGCCCTTGTTTTTAGGATGCCATTTTATGCTCCTTCTCAAAAGGACCTGATTATGCCAAACAATTATGCCGGCATGCTCCGCTTACCCCTACTGGAGAAACTAGTGAAGGCCCAACTCATGTCATACATATTGGAAAACGATCTCCTCCCTGCTTCGCAGTTTGCATACAGGAAGCGACACAGCACTGAGGACGCCCTTGTCCTAGCGGTAAACCGCTGTTAATAGCAAAGTATGAGCGGAAAGAAGCAGGCGTAGTATTTGTCGTCCAAAGCGTTCGACTCTGTCAAGCACAAATTGCTGCTTGAAGAGCTCTCGAAAATGGGTGTGACAGGCACTGCAAAGTCCTGGCTTGCTAGTTACCTCAGCGACTGGTACCAGCGTGTAGTTACTGGCTTCTATTGGCGGAAGTATGACAAAGCTACACACAGTGCAGTCGAGGCGTGCCACAGGGCTCCGTTACGGGCCCACTGCTCTTCACCCTGTATATTCGCGACATCCACCATTGCATCCCACGTCCCGTCGTCCATCAAGAGGTTGCGGACGATTATCTTTCTCGAAGCCTCTGGGAGTCGCAGGGGATCGAAAGTTGTACAGTCCGTACACAAAGGCGCAACGCCGACGGTACGGGACGTAAGGGCTTGTCGGGAGGGCTGGGTTGAGCTGTAAAATCCTGTATGATTCGTACGACACGACATGCAGCAGTCGTTGCGACGTTCACCGTCGAACGGCGCGAGTCATAAGGCACGGTCCGTGACGGGGTGACTTTTGGACCTAATTTCTCGTTTTTCGGGACTTCCTTTCAATTCTTTCTTCTTGAAAGAAGCGGAATCAAGTTCACAATACCAGTTTTTCGTGAAGACCAAAAAATTAGCCCTGAAAGTTGTGGCATTCAAATAATAGCCCCAGGAAATGATAGAATAGCTCGTCTGTCACGCTTCTGAACTATCCCAAAATACAATAAGTGACATGAGATCTTATGTTGCTAAAATTCAACTCAAGTCGTGCTAGCTGTAGTATCCCTGCCCGACCAATACGGAAGCAGTACGGAACTAATACGGAGCTTGCCTGATGTATATTTAGTGTATCTCCGTATGTAAGCGTACGTCGTCTGCTGCATAAAAGCGGCTGCGCATTTCTGTTTTGATGAAGATTAGATTAGATTAGATAGCAATGAAAGCTAACTCGAAGATGAGATTTTGATAATAACGAGCTATTCAACCTCCAGGTGTGCACCGGAGAGAAAGTCAGTTATTTTGCCGCTTCTTCTTTCACTAATAATTATATCTCAGGTGTGTACCTGAAAGAAGTAGAATAAAAGTAATTCTTGTTGATTTCACCGCGCCTACCACTCGGCTACCCATTACACTAGCCATTCTGTTAGTTATCATGGGAAGCGCAGTGTTCGAAATGCTAAAAATTTCCAAGTACGAATCGGGAGCAGTCGGCGCACGACGCCGTCTCCTGTTCACACTCGAATTGCAGCCGTTTTGTACGCTTGCGTCCCCGTCTACGCCCGTCTACGGTATGAAAAGTTGGATCGATCCAACTCTTCCCGTCGCTTCCCGATCTGTACGGTAGTACGGTTGCGTTCCCGTTCCTGGTGTTCACATTGGACGCCGTCAAACCGTCCCGTCGCTTCCAGTCGATCCTTACGTCGCGTCCCGTCGCGCCCCGTCGAATGTGAACTAGGCTTCATTAACTGTGTTAATCTTGATTGTTTCTTTGTATGCGTTGCTTGCTTACTTGCATGTTATGTACTCGAAGTAGTTTGTATCCTGCAACCATGTTTCAACATTGTTAGTGCTTACGTTTGGTGATTTTTCTTCAGATTCTTGGCGTTTTGATCAATTTTTTTGTATTGAGATTTTGTGTCATATGTAAGCACGTTTGCTTTGCCCGTCCAAGGGGCTTATCGATTCCCTGTGCAGTTCTTCTGGATCTCTCCGGCTGAAGTAAGTAGTTACACGTACTGCGAATCTAGGATCAAGATCTACATCGGTCTCTCAGTCAGAGACACCCTTCAAAGCCCAAAACGCCAACCACCTCACCTCCGTGCGTGACGCGTCATGAAAAGTACAAAAAAACAGTACTGAGCTAGCCAAACACATAATTATTATGGGAGCTAAAGAGCGAAGGAAAGCCGTTGACTATCACATGGAAGGTGTGGGAGAAGAGACGGTCGTACAGATGGCAGTCAAAGAAATACTACTTTAACATATACTGAAGTACACTGTAGGTATTGCAGAAAAATTCCACATCCTGATGATACCGAAGAAGCTCCTGCTCAACAAGCGGTCTGAGATGATCTCAAAATGAAAAAAAATGAAAAAAATGAATGAACTAGAGGTTGGTGCGACTTCGGCGATACGTGGGGAAGTGTGTGTTGCTCCCTACGTGGGAGCTCGGGCTTTCGATGGACCGCTCATGTGCTCTGGATGGCAGTCGTGTGTCGGTCAAGTGAGAATTCAAGTCGGCAGGAAAAGCGCGAGCTCCCACCTAGGGAGCAACACACACTTCCCCAACTATCGCCGAAGTCCCACCAACCTCTTTTTCACTTTGTAGTCCCCGGTACATGGTTTGGAGGCAACAACGTTGTGAATGGCCAACGGTCCTCAGCAATTTGTTCAGCACCTCCATGAGTGACACTGACCACGCTGCGATCTGGTGTTCACCAGGCGTTTGTCGTGCTGGAAACGGAGTGTCTATGTAAGTTTGTATCCCTGGTGATGTTTGTGTCTGGAGAGCACTATGTGGTGCTCTTCAGACACAATCTTCCTCAGCCTACTCAAGCTCAACTGACGAGGATGAATTCCCCGAAACACCGTTTATTGAGCATGGAGTGGTGCTTTCTTGCAGGCTTCCCGAGTGGAAGGTTCGATGGACTTCTCGTGTGCTCTGGATGGCAGTGGCAAGTCAGTCAAGTGAGAATTCAAGTCGCCTGGAAAAGCGCGAGCTTCCACGTAGGGCGGAACACACAATATGAACTGATCAAGTATTGTACTGCACATTTGCCTGAGCATCCCAATATACCAATAACGCAACCCCTGTTATTGACTACACCTCTCTGCACCCGCCCGCCCGTCACCCAAAGACCCTCTAGCGATCTCACTCGCCTGTTGCCCGCCATCCTCCTGAGTCCTGGCACCTCCACCCATCTGCATTACATGCTCTTCAATGCCTCCCCAACGCCTCTGTCCGCGCTTTAATGCTTACACCCGCCTGTTGCCCGCCACCCTGCTGACACTGTCCCTCACTCCTACTGAGTCCTAGCGCCTTGGCCCGCACTAGCTCTCTCCCACTACCTTGCGCTACCAGACTTAGCGCCCACCTGTACATAGCGCTAAATTTGTTTATGCCGGTGGCTCCATGGGTATCCAAGCGTACTGCTGGGCAGATCCCCAGTATCACTTGTCTTCCTAGCGGCATGAAGCTCAGAGTTAATTATTTGTACAATTTGTCTAATTTATTTCAAGAAAAGAAGAAAGCTGGACGTCCTCAGTTGAGTCTGATAGGTTCTAAGCTCTGTCCTTGGCATTGAGCACTTTCTGCAGCTCCGGAGTCAACGGATCTGTATTCTGACTGTAAGTAGCTACCACTGTTTACCACCCGGCTCGTGAACCTGTCACATACCGCTCTTCGTAAGTCGAGCACCTTCGCAAACCAACGTTAATTATTATTATTAGAGAGGTTAAGTTTCACGTAAAAGTCTTACGTCCGTGAACTTTTACGTCAAAAGTAAAAAAACTCACGTAACATTTGACGTATTTTACGTGAGTTGACTGTAGTAGTAGTAGTAGTAGAATTTATTCCCGTAGCTATGCAGAAGACGTTACTTCAGTAACGTCTGGCGCTAGCCAGGGTCCACACAGCTTTAATTTGGTGTTTGTTTGTGTGTTTGTTTGTTTGTGTCACGCCTGGCGCTATCCCGTATCTGTCCCGTACTGTACCGTACCAGCGCAGCAAAGACAGCTGGCCACAATATTTTTGTTTGTTTGTGCCATCGACATGTCTGGCGCTATCCCGTACCTGTCCCGTACCATCAAGAGTACGGTACCATGAAGGGAATGAGTATATATGCGAAGTGTATCGGGGAAATGCATTCAGTGCAGTAACATTTTGTGTCGATTTGTGTGCGAGGCCGAGATCCCACTAGCAGGCTGGCTGGGCCGCCTGTCGACCAGCCCGGGAATCGCATGTAGGCCGATAGCATAATAATTATAACGTATATACAGTCATGTAGATGTATAGCAGGGAGTCATATTATGTAAACGACTTCCTGCTGTATGTTGAGATTTTCTGGAAAGAATTACGAAGTAGGGAGACGAGTAAATGCAATCAGAATGGATGTTAGTTGCCGTCAGTATAGTAATGATAAGAAGAAGAACGCCCGTGATCGGCAGAGTCAGCGCCGGTCCCAGGAAACGTCAGGACAGACATCCCGTCCACTTCAGAACGCCTGTGATCGGCAGGGTCAGCTATGCAGAAGGCGTTACTTCAGTATCTCATTGAAACGTTTTTGCAATACAATGATGTAGCTAATCAAAGGAAAAAGCATTTTCATCAGTTCTAACAACATGCACGATGAGCTAGGCAACAAGCATAGCGCAGGGCCCTGAGCTTCAAAGCTCTCTCGTTATTTTGATAGGGAAGGCCCTACAGACGTTGCCGACTGTCCCGCACGTAAGTTCATGACGTGAGTTTTTGGAAGTTTCGCTTGGTATTCCGACCGAATTTGTGTGAGTTTCCCGAACTTTATCGAGTTTTATCGAGTTTGTTGGAAGATTTGATATTTGTGCGAACTAAACCCGAATCCTGCCAGGCAAAATTTCACGTCACGTCGCACGTGTAACTTAACCTCTAAAAATTACACGTAACGTGAGATTTGCACCGCGTTTTGAAAAAGGGCAAAAACGTGTAACTTAACCTCTCTATTATGAAATGACGCAAAGGCAATAATAAAAAATAAAAAAATTATGCCAATTAACACTGCTTTTTTGTAGTACTACATTGCACTGTATTTGTCTCAATCCGCTTGGAAGCGTGTTTTTATTGACCCCATAAAATGATGATGCAAAGAAAGAAAAGCACTCCAGCATTGCGCCAGGGAGGCAACAATGAACTCATTCCCTAGCATAGGCTCAATGAGATCATCGAGTATTAATTTTGTATTTGTACAAATTTCAAAAGGATCCAGTCTCTCAATCCGCTGCTCTGTATTAATTTTGTAGTACAACTTAAATATTCTGGTTTCGAAAACCGGATTGCATTGCGAAGGTATTTTATTATCTACATGTACAGTCAGTTTCAAAAAGATTAGCAATCCTGGCGATCGCCCGGGGAGTTTGCCGTCTTACCGTATGCGCGCTCGAGAGCTGGCTGGAAAAACTCACTGTGAACTCGAAGAAATAATCCGCGCGAAAGCATGAAAAATGATAACTCACTCACGTCGGTACATGTACGTCTGGTTTACAACAAACGAGTTCTTCCTCGTATCGACATGGAGTCAGAGAGGACATGTCGAAAGTGTGGTAAATGTTGACGAGCGGGATGGGTCCCAATTCGTTTCGTGCCCAATTTCTTTGAGCTGCGATGCAATTTACTCTCACGATGTGACGAAAACGACATCGACACAGACTCATTCCCAAGGCCATGACTTGGCAAAGCTATCCGTGTGACTTCGACGACATTTTGAGAAAAGCAGACACCTGTGAAAGCTGATAGAAGACAGCGTTGACTCCTAAATTCAAATAAATTGGCGATCTTGAAATACTGAAATACATGTAATTCTCAAAGAGAAATCGATCGATCGATGTGCCGTTGTATTCAACAACACGTAGCTGCAGCGCAATGACTTCCGTGTTCACTCACACCGTTTCAGTGTTGTGGGTGTGTTCACATGGCGTGAAGCAGTCAAGTGTCAGTAAGTTCGGCAGGAAACGCGAGCTCCAACAACAACAAGTCGTTTGGCGCAGCCACCTTCTTTGGCTTGTACTTTTTGTACCAGCGTGATCACCAAAACTATGAAAAAAAAAGTTTGACTTGAGGATAGTTTGGGATTTGAACTCACAACTTCATGGCCAGCAGACAGCATTCATAACCAAGTACAAGGCCAAAAAGGAAAGGATAAATCGTGGGTTTTGATAAAAAAATCGATACTGACATCCAGGGCAAATTGTAAACCATGGGAAAAGGCCGGAAACCTGGCCGAAATTCTAACTCCTTAACGGCTGGTCCAATTGTTCCGAAACCTTCACAGAACAATTTGCCGTGTCCTAACAAGCCATTCTATGTACTTTGTTGTCCAAATTTCCCTTATCTTCGTACTTTTTAAGACCAAAACCTGATTGCTAATCTTTTTGAAATGGACTATAGTTATTCATATTCCTCTAGGCCAGTTCCCACAGACCTATGGTCTCCGTACGGGGTACGCTAGCCAATCTAGGATTGCGATACGCAATTGACTTGCTGAAATTGACTTGTTGTTGTTGTTGTAGAAGTTTATTTAAAGGGGAAGTATACCCTAAAATCAAATTTTCACCAGTTGTAGTCTTCTGGGTGCTGAGTCGAATGGTCTTGGTCCGAGGAAGCTGCGACGCTCCCTTCCTACTTGAATCCCAATCGAACTCGCGCACTTCCACCGAAACTGGGTGACTGCGCCCTACTAGATGGGGATTTGTATGCAAAATGTCACTAAAAGCGCCATTTCGTTCTTATAAAAGCACGGATGACCGCGATTGGCCCATATGTTGTAGTCTTTTGGATGCTGAGTCGACTGGTTTTGGTCCGAAAAGGCTGCGATGCGGCGTTCCTCCTTTATTCCCAATCGAACATGGTTGAACAAGTGGTCACGTGCTCCTGGGTGCCCAAATCACCTGGTCACCGCGCCAGCAGGCGACAACTTTCACACCAAGGTTCAACTCGAGTTCAACTCGAGTGACAGGACTGCACCCAAAAAAGGTCAAACACGCTAGTAAGTTGTACCCTGCAGGCACGGTGACCAGGTGACTGGTGTACGCAGGAGCACGTGACCGCTTCTTCAACCATGTTCGATTGGGAATAAAGGAGGAACGCTGCATCGCAGCCTTTTCGGACCAAAACCAGTCGACTCAGCGTCCAAAAGACTACAACATATGGGCCAATCGCGGTCATCCGTGCTTTTATAAGAACGAAATGGCGCTTTTAGTGACATTTTGCATACAAATCCCCATCTAGTAGGGCGCAGTCACCCAGTTTCGGTGGAAGTGCGCGAGTTCGATTGGGATTCAAGTAGGAAGGGAGCGTCTCAGCTTCCTCGGACCAAGACCATTCGACTCAGCACCCCGAAGACTACAACTGGTGAAAATTTGATTTTAGGGTATACTTCCCCTTTAACGTCGCACCACAAACAGGCGATTTCGCCTCCTTTGATACATGTGGACGACAGAAGGAATGAGAGAGAGGGGGGGGGGGGCAGAAGTATGGAGAGAGGAAGAGTAGAAATAAATAAGCAATCAACCTCAGGGCTACACCAAAGCAAAAACGGAATGGGAACATACTATATAAAAAATAGCTTCATACATATAATTGCAAAACACGTTTACTATTCTTCAGTCCGCTATTCCCCAGAAACACACTAGCCGAAAAGCATTTAAACGGAGCCATGATGCGCTTTTAGCAGGGCACAGAACTGAAGGTGGCTGGGCTCGGAACGGAGATCAGGCGGTGACTTGGTGAAGCAGCAAGGCGAAGCAGCAAGGCGGACCGATGCCGGAACTGAATTCCAGCGGTCAGAGGCTACAATAAGAAAGAGAAGAATAACCAAATCGAGGGAAGGCTCGTGGTAGTGCAAGTCCAATGAAATAAAGTATACAAACAAACAAACAAGCGAGACTTGAGACGGGTACTATACTTATATAATGAAGGCTTGCGAATTAGATGGTTTGGAGGCAACAATGTTGTGAATGGTCAACGGTCCTCAGCGCTTGCTCAGCACCTTCATGAGCCACACTGACTCACGCTGCTATCGGGTTTCACGAGGTGTTTGTCGCGCTGGAAACGGAGCGTCTCTGTAAGTTTGTATCCCTGAAACACAGTGTATTGAGCGGAGAGTGGTGCGTTCTTGCAGGTTTGCCGAGTGGACGGTTCGATGGACTTCGTGTGCTCTGGATGGCAGTCGTGAGTCAGTCAAGTGAGAATTCAATTCGGCAGGAAAAGCGCGAACTCCCATGTAGAGAGCAACACACAATTCCCCAAGTATCGCCGAAGACGCACCAACATCTTCTTCATTATAAGTATAGTTAGGTAAAGCGGAAAGGTTCCAGGCTGTCCAAGAGAGTGCTCAATGCGGAGAGGCAGAGCTAGTTCAAAAAATAAGACGGGAAAAAATGTTTTTACTCCGAGTTTCACGCACTAGGCGATCATCAGAAAACAGTTTTCTGATGAACGCTTAGTGCGTGAAACTCGGAGTAAAAACAATTTTTCGTCCTCTTATTGTATTATAGTTATACTCAGGTGGATAGCCAATGATCAATTTATAAGGACCGAAGGACCAAAGAGCTACAAGACTAACTAGTTTACTACGCTATAATTATCCACCAACACAACCAGTTACTTTACCATCTATCTTCATCTATCTTCGAATCTTTAGAGCAGCTCAAGTTGTGTGGTATGTTGCTATGCGTCCTTGAATTGTGGTTTGACCGTTTTGTCTGATGCCGGTATTCACTGATGGTCTTCCCAGTATCCTCCTCGACATATATGTACATCCGCCAACGTCCTTCAGAGCTGAGACTCTCAGCTCATGCTTGTCTTGGTTTCGCTCACCTTCCCCTCCTTACTGTACTTCTATAAATTAGAACCTTTGAAGCTGGAAGGCTGTTGGTGTGCACATCCAAGACGTGCTAGAGCTGATTGCCAGTTAGGTGTAGAACGTCAGTACCGTTGGTCAGTGTCGTGCAATGTTATCGCATGAGCTGATTGTAAAGTAATTGGTGGTGTTGGTGAATAATTATAGCGTAACCTGTACCTCTTTGGTCATTTCTTTCTTCTTATAATTGTTTTATAGTTAGGGTGTTTTGTAACATGGAAATTATGGGCACAAGTTATGCGATCGAGTCCACCAACTAAGCCAGATTTTGAACAGTCAGACATGCACAATCTAGAACAAAACTTACAAGGGGTACTGAGACAGTCCACGGCATGAAAGTCAGCTTGAGCACTGCTCGATAGCACTAACCAACGGCCATCCAACTTGGAAGGTTCATGGATATTAGTGCTAATTCCAAAGAGGGGAAGGCGAGCACCATGGAGCAATGCTCAAGCTGACTTTCATGCCGTGGAATGTCTCAGTACTCCTTGTCAATTTGTGCAAGACTGTGAACGTCTGACTGTTCAACATCTGGTTTACAAGCAGTTGGTGTACTCGATCGCATAACTTTTGCCCACAATTTTCATGTTACAACGTTTTTCCTCGGCTCACATTCTGAGTTCTTATAATAGTTAGGGTGTTATTATAGTTATAATCGTAATACTATACAGAACAGCAAGGATATTCAAGGCTATGTTGTCGCTACTCTGAGTTTCTTGCTTACGCAATCGTCAGGCAATATGAGGATGCTAAGTTATTGGCCATGCTGGTATTTAAGTAAGGAGAGATATTGGTGGATTTTGTGGTGCTATCGTTATGATGGGGTGGGGGTGTTGGTTTGGTAGCGTTAACGTGGCATATCACCCAAAAATTCCCTAAAAAATCAAATTTGTAAATTCATGTGGGGCTTGCCCTATCAAAAATTTGATAATAATAATAATAATAATGTCCAGTGCTACATCAGTTGAAAGAGTAGCTGCAAAATCTCTGAAAATTTTGTCTCGATCTGACCAGCCGTTCAAGAGTTATGGCCGAAAATGTGCCCTTGCAAGGAAAGATTTTTTTGTTGCACGCGGTCATTTTTTGGCAGCACTAAATTTTGAATGTGAGCGGACCGTGCGCAACTGGTTGTATCATGGAAACACGCGAAAGTGTGCAGAATTTTGCTCCAAGTCCAAAAAGTCCAAAAAGTCACGTTTTTAGCCACGTGCAGCAGGACTTCTGCCAGCACCCTCGTGATGTTGCAGATTATGTGGCTCGATTATTGTAGCAGACTGTCCAACCTCCTGGCCACCCCAAATCTGGACACCCTCTATAGCCGGTCTAAAAGTTCTTTTCTTTCTATATTACTGAAAAGATCTGAATGCACCCGATCCCGCCGACGTGATACAGGTGGGCATGAAGCTGCCACGGCAGCCAACAAAATGTGCTTTCGGATACTGCTGGGTGGCAAGCCGCATGAACATGAGCTCGCGAGCTCGGTGTCCGATGAGTGCATGCATCAGCCGTCTTTTCCGTGTGATCAATCGTAATCCGTTGTCGGAGCCAACACGTGGAAAGTGGGACAAATGTGTCGATTTTTCATGAAGTCTGGACAAAAGGCGTCTGGATGAGGACCTCGGCAGGACACAGGACGATTTCTCTCAAATCTGGGCTTTCCAGACGAGGTCTGGACGGTTGGACAGTCTGTTGTAGTTGACGTTGATTTAGTGACTTTGGCAAGTTTGAGTCGTGTCAAGAAGTCAGGTAGGATTCGGTACTAGGCAGTAGTGGAACGTGAGTGGTAGTCTTTGCCGATTTTTGAGGGTATCCTGGATTTGGTTTGAAGCGCTGTGGAGGTCCCAGCACTGGATGTTGTATCAAAACAACCTTGCCTTGGCTATGTTCAAGAGGTTGACTTTTACTTTGTGTAGGTCATAAACTACAAGTTTGCACAGTGCCCGTCCATAGATAGAGTTCGATATTTTTTTCACAAAGACGAGACGAACAGGGCCAAACCCCCCTCCCACCCCCAAACGAACGAATATCGTCTCTGAAAAATATTGATGTGGAGGACACCTGTTACAGGGCACACAACTGACACGCTACGGACACATTCAACGACCTTAGACCTGGCTCTCAAACACCTCCAGTCATGTTATTTTAATATAAAACTGGTCCCGTCATGGTCCTGTAACTGTCGGCATTCTTTATTGCCGTGGGACTTAGCTTGTGCACATTTTCGCTGCGCTCACCTTCCCCTTATTGGTCCTGCCATAACCTTGAACCTTCCAAGCTGGAAGGCTGTTGGTTTGCGCACTGCAGGTATGTGAGCTAGGTCTCAGGTCGTTGAATGTCTCAGCAACATGTCAGTTTTGTGCCTTGTTATCGCACGTTCTGACTGTCTTTTTATCTTGTTACAGTCGTGGATAGTTGCTTCATAACTCGTTTCCATGTGATTTCCTCTATTTTAATTACATTTATTGGCTCGGTATCCGAGTTAAATTTGCCTAATGATTGGTTGTCAAAACATTAGTTCCAACAACAAAACAGATGAAAAATCGACGAAGACGCAAAAATTCAGAAATGTTTAAAAGATCAGCTATGAAAATAAACAATGTGGGCAGTAGTCATGTATATGGACATTGTACATGTACATGTAGAGGAGACGGCTCGATACCGGGACGTTTTGACAGCCAAATTTGTATAGACCCAAACCGATCATCAGCGTTGATTTTTCACTCGAAATTATGTTTGTGGAAGGAAACTGGCATGTTGAAGTTTGCTCTGGGGCCAGAGTCAATCGAACTGAGCCACTCCTTTGTGTTGACCCATTGCCTCCAAGTTGCCCAATTTTTCGCTTCAAAAAAGTTCAAATCAGAGGTGGCTCCAAACCGGACACGTTTTAGAGTGCCCGTCAAATTCACTCTGGGTCTGAAATTAGGTAATTGCTATCGCTCCACGACGGCCAGTACAGAGTAACAATAAGCCTTGTGTGTGCTTCCATTAGTTTTGATTGGTATGCGGTGCTTTATTGGCGAGAGGCGAGCCGCTGTTTACCTGCGACAAGAAATTGATTTTTCGAAAGTCGTAAAACTCAAGTCGCAGTGCGAAGCAACACGTCAAAAACTCACCTGCTTGATATGGCGCTTCTGGTCATCGCAGAGCCATAAAATTTTGGCTCGGAGTATAACACATCGTAGTCTCACTGTGACATATGTTTTCTAATCAAAATACCAAGAGAGAAAGTGAATATTGAGTCCGTTCCGGTTTGCAACCGGTGTCCTATTTGAAACCGTCCCCTCTACATGTACATGACATCGTGCATGTACATGTACATGCACGATGTCATGTACATGTACATGTACATGTACATGACATTGTACATGTACATGCATCTTTACACACTGGTCATCATTCCAATGGTTTGATCATTCTAAGAACGGTTCTTTGTGCTGATTTTCAGTTAGACCCACGTGACTGAATAGCAAAAAATGAGTGTGCATGTGTGTGGATCTACAAGATGACTGGGCGCATTGTAATATTCGTATTACATGTACATGTATAATAAATCGGACCTTTCGTTTGTCTATACCTCGTATACTGTACCCCATCAGGTATTGTATATAGGGACCGGCGGATTCTGCTCGAAAAGGTGGCAGATTCTGCTCGAAAAGCAGTGAAATTGGCAGAACCATACAAACCTTATGGCGGGCAATTCCTCGGATTCTGCTCCATTTCTTTATCCACATACCAAACATTCATGAAACTTACCAGAAAAAGTACCGAATTCTGCCAATTTTTCTGCCGGCAGAATCCGCCGGACCCTAATTGTATGCCACCAGACAACGTACCAAACCCACGTGACCCAGACGAGCTGATTATCATAAGACTTGCAGGTGTTGGTCCAAGAGGAATTTTGATCGTTCTTACACTGCCGAGAGCTTATTGGCGAAAGCGTTGAAACGTCTGTCGCATGTGGTTGTTTCCCGTTGGCTCTACTTAGGGCCCGGTCACACATGAACTGGGATTCGCTTCGGCGACGAGGTTCGGCGGCAGCGAGCCTGGTGTCACTCCAGCGAAACCACGTGTGCATGGTCACACATGCAAACAGGGCACAACTCCTACTTTGGCGGAAAAATGAGAGTTAGGGCCCGGTCACACATGCACTCGAAAGTAGCGTATACGCTGAAGGAGGTCGCAGGAGCGAAAAATGGCATGGCAACGGCGAAAAGCGGAACTTCCGCTTCAGCGGAAACTCCAATCCGCTTCCGCCAAAATTTTCGAAGCGAGACTGTCGCTTCTGCGGATTCGCTTCAGCGGAAAACACCACGGTCTGCTGTATATGGACTTGCTACGAGAAATTTGTATGCGTATGATGTCCATGCAACAAAAATGCGTGCAAGATGGTCATTGACCTCGTCTATTCTCCGTACCGTATGCACCACAGTCCACTTTATTCTCATTTTCCGCCAAAGTAGGAGTTGTGCCCTGTTTGCATGTGTGACCATACACAAGTGGTTTCGCTGGAGCGACACCAGGCTCGCTGCCGCCGAACCTTCTCGCCGAAGCGAAACCCCAATGCATGTGTGACCGGGCCCTTAGGGCGCGTTCAGACTGGCGTAAAAAACAAGTGGAATGTGAAAGTTGTCAAGGTGAATCGCTCACGTGACGTTCCCGCCAGCGTAAACACGGAAAAGGTTTCCCACCACTCTGCAGGCCAGTGGAATGCAGATTCCGGCGGCACGCGGAGCGCTTTTGATATCCTTGCAGCACATGTTCCGTCTTTTCGTTTTATTTCAGCCTCTACTCTTGCAGTCTGACTGCATGCTTTTGAGTTTTGACTTCTAGACTGCCAACTTCTCCATCATGCCTTTGTTCGACTCAGCAATGGAGAGGGAGTTCATGGAGCTGTACGTGGTGATTTTTGCGGGCCGCTCTGCAGGCAAAACGTTACTGCGAACGAGAAGCATACTCTGATCGCGGAGCGGATGAATGCCACCCAAGCACCAAACACTCCGGACATAGTATTCTTTCCGTCGACAAGCACAAGCAAAAGCACAATGATCCAGTATCTCAACAGACTGAATTAGTTTATTTTGATATCCAACTCAAACTGAGTCAACTCAAATTTTTCAAATGTCGAAGCTTCACATGTACTGGCCATTCCAGCGGGATACACGTGCAGTGTGATTGCGATTCCCGGGATTACGCTGCAGCTTTCCGGCGGCTATTCACGCCAGTCTGAACGCGCCCTTAGTGGACTGTGGTGCATACGGTACGGAGAATAGACGAGGTCAATGACTATCTTGCACGCATTTTTGTTGCATGGACATCATACGCATACAAATTTCTCGTAGCAAGTCCATATACAGCAGACCGTGGTGTTTTCCGCTGAAGCGAATCCGCAGGAGCGACAGTCTCGCTTCGAAAATTTTGGCGGAAGCGGATTGGAGTTTCCGCTGAAGCGGAAGTTCCGCTTTTCGCCGTTGCCATGCCATTTTTCGCTCCTGCGACCTCGCTTCAGCGTATACGCTACTTTCGAGTGCATGTGTGACCGGGCCCTTAGTTGACCCGTTATAAGATTTGCTGAGGATTGACTACGTCATGGATGGCTTTAAACACGTAATGCTGCATATGGGAGCTGATGATCCCAATTTCTACACCAACTTCATGTGGAAGTCATTTGGTAAGCCATATCATGCATTTTGTTGGTACATTTTTCCTCTTCGTCGACATAACAATTAATAATACTTGTAAATAAATAATATTATAATAGCAATAAAAAGAACAAATTCTGCAGTCATCGCCACACTACAACGAAGTCATGAAAGTTTACCAGAATTAATTTTCTTGTCACATTCATCAGTGGAAAGTCGTGACTGAAGAGTAACCATGCTGAACAATGATTAAATATACATTCAATGATGTGTTACGAGAACAAAATACAGTGCCAAAATAGAAAGAGGGAAGGTGAGACAATAGCAGTGAAGTGAGAGCTAAGTGCAACGGTGGGTGAAAAACTAATAATTATAACGCTAAAACTGTGTAGTGAGACAAACAATCATGCTGTGCACCTACGAAAACAATTTTAACGCAACTACATGTTTCTTCTGCTTACAAAGATCAGGCTTATGCAAACGAATACAAACAGCCTCAAGTACTTTCAACTGACTAGCATACCGTGCACGACAAAGAACAGAAAAACTAAAATCATCATACACCTGCAGACACTTAGGGTGAGACAACAAGTGAAGAAAAACGGCAGACTTCTTACGATCACAATCACCATCTGATTCCTCGTCTCCAACAACCGCAACCTCGTCCTCCGTTTCATCTCCCAACTCGTCCTCAGTGTCGTCCTCCGTGTCATTCTCCTCATCAACACTGATCGGTCCCAGGGTCGTTTGACGTTGTTTAACCTCTGTTCGTTGACTCCTCCTTTGATCTTGATGGCAACTTGTTACCATTGTTGTTGTTGTTGTTGTTGTTGTTGTTGTTGTTGTTGTTGTTGTTGTTAAATCTTGTGTTCCCAGTGTCCTCGCCGGTGCTTGATCTCCAGTACTGTAATAATTCATTGAATAATTAGCCGTTGATCGTCTAGGTCTTTGAATCTTGATTGTGTTACTTTCTTTGTTGAATTCCGTTCCCTTCAGCCTTCTTTCTCGTTGTTCACAATCAGTGCTTGCCTCATCCATATATGCACGTGCCACCGACACCACAGACTCAGCCCCAGCACCGCCGATGATAGATGTAGGTGGCGGTTCTGGGGGAGGCAACGGCAAAGACGGCGATGAGGGCATTACCTCATCACAGCGTCCACTTTGGTCTTGAGCTGAATGTTGTTGTGGTGTGTTATCTTGTGTTGTTAGCTCTCACTTCACTGCTATTGTCTCACCTTCCCTCTTTCTATTTTGGCACTGTATTTTGTTCTCGTAACACATCATTGAATGCATATTTAATCATTGTTCAGCATGGTTACTCTTCAGTCACGACTTTCCACTGATGAATGTGACAAGAAAATTAATTCTGGTAAACTTTCATGACTTCGTTGTAGTGTGGCGATGACTGCAGAATTTGTTCTTTTTATTGCTATTATAAAATTGTTGTCTCCACGTCGATTATTTGCAAATAAATAATAAGTCGACATGCATGAGTATAAATTAATGATGATTTTAGGGCCATCTTTATTCTCACCATGGCCACGGCCTGTGGCCAATAAGAGATAGTTGTAGTACATTATTATTATTATTATTATAATGCATTCCCGCGGCAGCGTCAACAGTGCAAGTGCAAATCACCCATGCACAACCGCAGTCCACACGTCCGCTTATGCTGGACATGGTAAGAGAAGCAGTTGATATAGGACCATAAAGACAACAAGCACAAACGTAGCTGTAAATCCTTTGTGTATAGAATTTTTAAAGTGTATTGAGCGATATTTCCGTGATCTGGGAAAAAGGTGATGGCGCGGTTTCATCGCCGAAACCTCTACTCTACATTCGCCGCAGGGTCGGGAGCCCCTTTGCAGCTTATTGCCGCTGGCTCTGCTGACACTGCTGACACGGGCAGAGGCGTGACCGTTCGCTTTTGGATGCCGGTGGGCATTTTTAATAGGTAACGCTTTCTTGTGAAGCTTTTGCGTTCAATTATATAATATAATTTAATTGTATTTATATCATTATCTCATGGCACATCATGATGACGGCCAATAAAACTGAGACAAGGGTGAAAGCCAACCACAGCAGTAAAACAGATAAAAGAATACAAATAAGAGGCAAAGAAGGCAAAGGAGGAGACAAACCAGCAGGATATACATGAAACCTATAATTGAGCAGAGATTTTAGCAACAAAATTATCCATCGACGTGCTGGTCTTGGCCTGCGTTGGTAATGTTGCCCAAAACACATAGCCAGCAAAGATCGGGGATCTAGTGAATAGGGTGGAGGCAGCGCGTGGGAGACTGAGTGAGTTCCGGGTGTTCCGTGTTTCGGAGAACCAATTATAAGCCTGCATATGCAAGGGTATTTTATTTAGTAATATTTTATGTATGAGAACACAGAGGTGGTACTTATGTCGAGTGGAAAGGGGACTGATCTTGGCAATTTCGTAAAGACTAGCGGAGGGAAAGCGACGATCTTTGCTAAATAAGATTTTAAGGAGCATGCGGTTATGGGTTTCTAGCTTGTTCAATACAGTAGTAGTTATGCCACACCAAGCAGTATCACAGTAGTCAAGTAAGGGCAATATATAGCAACGATAAAACAAGCGTTTGCAAGAAAGAGGAAGATGTCTACAGTGGGCTTGAAGAGCCCCAAGGATGGAGCTTGTGCGCTTGCAGACATACTGCACATGGGGTGACCACGACAATTTAGAGTCAATAATAACGCCAAGATGCTTATGCTCTTCAACAATGCGAATAGCAACACTTGAAGAAGGAAAACAAAGTGGCAGGGAAGGGGGAGAAGGGGAAATGTACATAGCTGCCGTTTTATCAACGTTTGGCTGCAACTTCCAATCATGCATCCAGGTTATAACTTTCCCAATGCTATCTTGCATGGCTTCGTGCAGGCGTATAGGGCAAGCATTGGAGCAAAGCAGAGCTGTGTCGTCAGCGAAAAGGCTGACACCAGGGGCAGTATCGGGGAGGTCATTAATATACAGGAGAAATAGCAGTGGCCCAAGGATTGAACCCTGGGGGACTCCAGAAGTAACGGGTAAAGGCTCCGATAACACAGTTGAGAGGCGTACAAGCTGATGTCGGTTAGAGAGATACGATGAGAGCCAGCCGATAGCCTTGCCATCAATGCGATATACTGTTCGCAGCTTAGCTAAGAGACCCCTGTGCCAAACAGTGTCGAAGGCCTTTGCGAGATCGAAGAAAACTAAACCAACATGGTTATGGGCGTTCCGGGCGGTGTGGATGTCTTGCACGAGGCGGGTAACCTGGTACCTGGTGGAGTCACCCCGACAAAAGCCCGACTGTGCTGGCGAAAGTGAAATGCGAACATGATCATAAATGATGTCATATACAACACGTTCGCACACTTTTGATAAAGTAGAGAGCAATGAGATAGGGCGATAGTTGCTGGGGGTGGTGCGTGGTCCTCTATTTTTGTAGGTGGCCACGACTACCGCAGTTTTCCACATGGCTGGGAATTTCCCTTCACGAAATGACATATTCAAGATAATTGACACAGGATAGGCAACAGACGGAGCAAGAGCTCTCCAAACTTCGTTGGTAATTCCGTCTTGACCAGGGGACTTGCCAGTTTTCAGATTACGGAGATATTTCCTCACTTGGGCTGTACCAGTCGACAATGATAGGAGGGACGCAGGTATTGAGGGTGAAGGGGTGAGTGGTGGTATAGGCCACGTAGGGTCGTCAGGAAGTCCAAACGACGTAAACTGCGTGTTCAATATGTCTGCTATGTCTGCGGGATCTGTTGCTACCGTGCCGTCTGAAGCTGTCATTGATCGGATCGGCTCCCGACTACAGTTCTTACGGAGATGGCGGAGAAATTGATGGAGACTAGGGCGATCATGGGAAGACAGGGTGGCATGAACCGACTGTACATACTGACGATGGAGGGTACGTGACAAACATTTCACTTCGTTACGCTTGCGCTTAAAGGCAATGAAGTTTTCACTGGTTGGATACTTCCTATAAATGCTATACAAATCTCGCTTCAGTTTCACAGCACACTTGAGGTCCGGAGTGATCCAGGGTCGGGATGCATCCCGCATAGTAGGACGAGGCCTAATGTAGTCTCCTGTCCGCGGAATAACTTTGTAAGGCAACAGATGACGATGGAATGCTGACTGTAGTAAAGCATCAAACAGGACAATGGCATCATCAACATCAGAATGCCGATGAAGTAATGACCAGTCCAACCTAGACAAGTCTTCATTCACAACCTGCCAGACACGGGTAGGCACTTGTTTATACCTGTACTGAGCCTGGGGATGGAGGGACGATTTAGCAGTCGCTTGTGGTGTCGAGCACGATGCATAGTTGAGCGTACAAACAACCTGCAGATGATCAGATGTGCCAAGAGGAGCTGCGTGGTCGACTGAGAGGACATGTTGGGGTTTGTTGGTTACCAACAAGTCAAGACATGAGTTGGCACCCGCTGATGAAGTGTATGTTGGGAAACTCACTAGTTGTTGGAGCCCAAGCATTGAAAAAACTGTCTGTAGGTTGGTACCGGCTGTAGAGGTGGAGTCAGAAGAGCACCAATCATTATGTTTGGCATTAAAATCCCCCGTCAGGAAGAAGTCACACTCGTCATAGCAAGAGGACTGTATAGCATCGACCAGCATATCCGAGAAGAAGGACAATTGTTCCGCCGTTTGGGAAGGGGGTCGATACATGCAACATACAAGAATAGGGTTAGGGGTGCATTGAGACTTAACTTCCACCCAGGTAGATTCACAGCCCTGACGCTGCAGGTCGGGTCTGTGGAGAATATGTTGAAAAGCATCAGTCCGGACAAGCACCGCGACACCACCATATCCTCTAGTGAAAGAGTGTGCATTTCTGTTCTCGTGTGCTGGTCTGTCTCTTCTGAAACAGGAATAGCCCGGTACATGCACGGAAACAGATGGGCACAGCCAGGTCTCCGTGAGGCAAACAATACTTGGCTTAGTGCTCTCCAGAACAATCGAAAGTTCAGCTAATTTATTGACGAGAGACCGACAATTCATGGTTATCAGCGTTAGGTCGGATTCTGATCTGGGGTAGAATGGGGTAGCATGCAAGTTGAGGGAAGACATAGACAACATGATTATGACGAGGAACTATCACCACCACGTTCAGTCACATTGGTACCGTCGGCAAAGCGCCACTTACGGACGGTGTGGCTAATTGTTGCCGGCCAAAATCCTGCACCGAGTATTTTGCTTTCATCCGTCGCTAGGACAGTCAGTCGTGCATATGCTGTGCCAAAGGTCCGGGATTCGCTAATACTGCAATTGAGCACCTCAACCTCACGGTCCTTGCACCAGTCAGTAATTGCGTTAGCGCTACACTCCATGTGGACATTGCCCACGTAGAACACAGATTTCGCGACTTTTTCTACGCCTGTAAGGATGTTGGGGTTAGCTGGGGCCACAGGCTTCACGTACCGGGACGTGACCCGACGCCGTACAACTTCGGCCCAGCCGTCCGAACTGCTTCCCGTATTTTCACTTGTACTTGTTGTAGCCAATGTTGATCTGGTTGGTGCAGCCGGTGGTGTTTCAGTGCGTGATGAGGTCTGGTGTACATGTGTCGATGTTTGGGAAGTGCGGGTACGGTTGGTAGAGTGTGCGTTGGGGGGAGTACGAGTACGAGTGACGGTTTCCCTCACCCCAGCCCCTGTACTACCTGAACTAGCTACACTACTGTACGTTGTACTCGGGGTTGTAGATTGTGCAATCAGGTTTGGACTCCCGCCTTCCTCAAGGTGTATCATCTTCGCCACGAGGCCATCAATGGTTGCTTTCATTTCTCTAACTTCCCTATCCCTGTCCTCCCTGAGGGATACCATTTCCACAGTTAATGCAGTGATAGTCGAGGACAGTGCACTGATAGAGCTCACTAGCGCTGGCATACCTGATTTGCCGATGTCCATGGCGCGAAGTTGAAGTACAAGGTCCGGTCGGGCCAACGAGTCCACACCTGCAAGTCCTGACTTTTTGGCCAAGTCACGAATCTCCCCATCCAGCAGCAAGGCCAGGTCCATATTTGAGTTCTCCACCATTGAGTATTGAGTGTTCTATTTATTTCCGAAATTGGGTTGTCTTTTTGCTTTGACTCTTCCTTCATGGTGTTGTGAAAAAACCCGTTCTCAAGTAGTAGTGGTAGTAGTAGTAGTTGTTGTTGTAGTTGTAGTTGTAGTTGTTGCTGTTGCTGTTGCTGTTGTTGTTGTCGTTGTCGTTGTCGTTGTCGTTGTTGTTGTTGTTGTTGTTGTTGTTGTTGTTGTTGTTGTTGTTGTTGTTGTTGTTGTTGTTGTTGTTGTTGTTGTTGTTGTTGTTGTTGTTGTTGTTGTTGTTGTTGTTGTTGTTGTTGTTGTTGTTGTTGTTGTTGTTGTTGTTGTTGTTGTTGTTGTTGTTGTTGTTGTTGTTGTTGTTGTTGTTGTTGTTGTTGTTGTTGT
>NC_088645.1:24049232-24092974 GCF_964019385.1 Sycon ciliatum | reverse complement strand
GGTGATTGAAGACCCATGGAAGAAGTTATTATGTTCAGAATGATGTCCTGAGAATATAAAATAAAATAATGCTAGGGAATTGTTACAGGGTATTTTGGAAGG
Organism: Sycon ciliatum; assembly: GCF_964019385.1. Classification (NCBI taxonomy): domain Eukaryota; kingdom Metazoa; phylum Porifera; class Calcarea; order Leucosolenida; family Sycettidae; genus Sycon; species Sycon ciliatum. The sequence goes on along the minus strand of NC_088645.1, from coordinate 24,092,872 downwards.
ATGGAGAGAGAGAGAGAGAGCACTGAAGTGTTTTGTCTCACTGTAATTACTCCAGATTATTGAATGGTGTATGATCTACTCGATATTTTCCACAATGGTTTTCCTGATTTGCGGGATCTCTTCCTTTGCTGTTTGCGTGTTTACAGGAAGTGACTGTCAGGTGTACTATAGTATCTGCACCAGATCCTGGGGACATGAAATCAGATGCAGAGGCAGGGTCGTCCAGTGATGCAACACTGCCGTTCTATGTGCAACGTCACTGGTAATTCCCACAGCGAAAACACAAAAAGACAAACACGTCAAGAGACTACAGTATTGACCGTTCTGGGAATGAATCGTGACTGCTCGGACAGTCGATAATCGAAACACAGAGCACCAGCATGATGTTTTGATATTGGGAACCACACACCAGCTCAATTCTCAAGCCCAGAAATTGATGAACACAAAACACAGAGCGACGCAACAAAAGATCATCCGGCAACCAAACCAACCTGGGTCTAATGCACTGAATACTATTCAGTGCATTAGACCCAGGTTGGTTTGGTTGCCGGATGATCTTTTGTTGCGTCGCTCTGTGTTTTGTGTAGTGAATAGTCCTGAAATATGCAGGTCACACAAAGCAGTGCAAGCACATCCTGTTACAAGGTACATGCATTGCAGAACAAAGTGTAACCAAAGATACACGGGGTTATAGCTGCACACTCGTGCACATGCTCGCTCAGCCCAAGAACACGCATGATGATAGAAATAATCCGGGGGAAACACGCTAGCACCGAATTAAGCATCAAGACGTAAATAGTCGTCATCACAAGCCCATAGCCCTAAGGCCGTCGGGGCGTCACAGAGCAAGTATGAACAAGCGAGCGCCATAAAAATCGATCGCGTGCAGCAGCGAGCAGGGACTGCACGTCAAGTGCAGTCCATGAAATAATATTATCAAGCCATGACATTCTGGGCCTGCCTCGGCCACGGCCTCCAGCAACACAACACTGAAGAACAGTCAATGACAAACAGCCGGAACGAACAATATGACCAAAAAATTGCAATTTCCTTTTACGAACAGAAACAATAAGTGGGACTTGTTTGTGAATACTATTAATTTATTTCCTCTCTAACAGCCACAATCGTCCGTAAATAGTGCAGCTCTGAAAAAGTAAAAAATACATTGACATGTACATTGGTGTGCCGAGTAGTATCATCCTTGATTACCCATCCAACCAAGACGTTATCAGGTCCCAGACGCCGAGATCGCACGCCGAATGTGAAGTGCATCTAGCCTTGAACCTGTTGCACAAGGCACACACATATATGACATCCACTCCGATTATTTCCAGACGCCAATCATAACAGAACACAGAAATGAAACCACGCGCTCAACAAAGTACATGTAAACGCAAAGGAAATTAGTTAAAATAATCCATGAAGTGCTATTTTAATTCCAGCGCTGACTGCAGTGTGGCGTCGTGGCCCGATACCCGCTGAGCATAGACACAAGCTCCATTTGACAGGGGCAAGACATACTATTTTGGAATAAAGTCATAAAGTACAGCATTCCAATGACATGACGGACACCTCGTGCAAATGCGTGGTCTGTTCATCCGGCCAACTCGGCCACGCATGAGAGTGTGTGCATGTACGCGCGCACGCAAGCGCGCGCGTGCACACACACCATGTATTCGGTGCGTATGGCGTACCTGTTGCGGAGATATGAAGATGGAATCATTATCATGATGTTACATGTACATGTACAGTGTATGTTTGAGTGTAAAGTAAATTTTATTTTATTACACATTTCTTCGACACAACTTACTCATGATCTTCGCATTTCTCATAATCCATCCACCTACACTCCATCTCAGTTGAGGAAAACTCTCCCAGGTATACACTAGTCACCACAGCCATGTGATGACATTGGGATGGGTCCCAAGCACGATTGCACTCTCCGGAGCTCTAATTACAATAATTATAATTTATTTGTCCAGATTATCTGTGAAGACAAAATGCAATGCATAGCGGCAATCGATGGATGCAGAGAGAGTTTGTAAATACACATATCTTTCCACTTGTTCAGGAGCTTACCTTTTGGAGTTCACATCGTTTACACGACCTCTTATGCTGTCTTGCACCTTGGCTTTGTTGACCATGGATACGCCATCCCAGAAGACATTCTACAGGAGCTACTAATGCAGAGCGTTTTTCACGCTCGATCTCGGCGATCTACCTCGCCACGCCAATAAAATCCTCCGTGACACTGGCTTCAGTCACAGGAGACGTCTCAGTAAGGTAATGAGCACCACAACACCGTCGAGATCAAGGACAAAGAGAAAACAAAACACTCACTGAAAACAGCAAAGAAGAAACGAAGAAATGTACACGATTCCTATTATGTTGCCACTGACAACTGGTTCGATGGAGACGACGCTACTTTTGTTTGTCCCCAGTGGGATCGTTGCTATGCGTATCGAAGGAACTGTGACGTCATCACTTGACACCCCCATTGTACTACTGTAATGGGTAGCCGAGTGGTAGGCGCGGTGAAATCAACAAGAATTACTTTTATTCTACTTTCTTTCAGGTACACACCTGAGATATAATTATTACTTTATTAGTGAAAGAAGAAGCGGCAAAATAAGATTCAAGATCTCTCCGGTGCTCACCTAGAGGTTGACTACTTCTTCCAGTTAGCTTTCATTGCTATCCAATCTAATCTAATCTTCATCAAAACAGAAATGCGCAGCCGCTTTTATGCAGCAGACGACGTACGCTTACATACGGAGATACACTAAATATACATCAGGCAAGCTCCGTATTAGTTCCGTACTGCTTCCGTATTGGTCGGGCAGGGATACTACACCCTCCCTTCCTACAGATTATCACGCCCTCAAGATTTTCAAAAAATTAGTGAAGGGTTACGAACACAGCGTCAACCGGAAGATGGCAAATTATATCGGAAATGATAAAGTTTAGAGTAGACAGAAGAAATGAACTGATAACAAATCATAAAGTAGAAGTAAAAGCACACTAGGTTCACACGATCTCACGGGGTCAAAAGGGAAAGAACTGTGCTCCAAATAGGACCTGAAACCACAGCACTCTTGCTGCACTACGCTGGCACAACCCGCCAGGAACATCGCAGTTCAAAAACCGAACTGAATACACTATAACTATAAGGGGCGTTGTCACACACATTGTCCCACGTTAGCTGGGTAAACCGTGGCTCACCATGATCAGACGCCTACCAAACTAAACTGGATTCACACACTCGCATAAAGGAAGACTGAAGAGAACAGGGAGACTGAAGGAAGAGAGGAAAGAAAATGCCATACCTGGAATCAGCGTTAGTAACCACGGCGGTGGCTGGAGCTATGGCGGAGGGCGAGCCAGGTTTTATCTTCATCTTCGTTGAGCCGGTGACTCAGAGCGGCTAGCTCGGCGTCAGACAAATAACCTCCTTCCTCGTCTTGAATCGTGGTCTTCACGTTGTCGATAGCATCACTTTGCGCGACGTAAAGAGTGATGGTCTAGCCAGGAAGAGTGTTGACGAAAATCTGCATTCCACCACGGAGGCGAAGGACCAAGTGAAGAGTGGGCTCCTGCTTCCGACTGCGTGCTTGCAAAAATCAAACGCTGCTGGTCTTGGGGAATACCCTCCTTGTCTTGGGCAGCAGCCTGCCTGTTTTCGTCCTCATCAGCTTCGCCAGCACCACCGGTAGTATACTTGATGTAGGTAACGGGTCGCTTGGAATCGCCATCGGAGTCTCCAGTGGATGCCGTGCGGAGAGAAGGGTGATCCACGCTAGCACCCTGACTGTGCTGCAGGCCGGCTAAGCAGTGCCAGGCCGAGGAAGGCAAGAAACATGATTCTCATCTTGATTCGTCGCACGGAGCTGCAGCGGGTTGCGCCATGGGGGTCTGGGGTCGAATCACGTTGTTTTATTTTACAAAATACACCGCTGCCACCAATGTAATGGGTAGCCGAGTGGTAGGCGCGGTGAAATCAACAAGAATTACTTTTATTCTACTTTCTTTCAGGTACACACCTGAGATATAATTATTACTTTATTAGTGAAAGAAGAAGCGGCAAAATAAGATTCAAGATCTCTCCGGTGCTCACCTAGAGGTTGACTACTTCTTCCAGTTAGCTTTCATTGCTATCCAATCTAATCTAATCTTCATCAAAACAGAAATGCGCAGCCGCTTTTATGCAGCAGACGACGTACGCTTACATACGGAGATACACATATACATCAGGCAAGCTCCGTATTAGTTCTGTACTGCTTCCGTATTGGTCGGGCAGGGATACTACACTACTCCCTGATTTCAACCCTGCCGAAAAGACCTGTTGCTACATTGTAGTCTCTAACTACAAGTGACTATACGGAACTGTAGATTCGTGTAGAAGTGGACTTTTGGCGGCATATCAGTATTTGACCCGGGTCAACTGTCTTCATGTGCTCACCTATTTTGTCTATCGTACAGACTTTCAACCCGGGCTGAACTCGACCCGGGTTGAAATTAAACACGGCCTAAAATTGCGTGCCGGCAAAGCAAGAATGGACCTTATGCCATTTGTACAGATCCACGAAATCCTGTAGACCCGGCAGGGTGTTGAATGTGCAGGACCCTATTGTGTTTTCTGCTATTTCCCCTAAAAAATGGGGCCTGAAGGTATTTCATACGAAAACCTTTTCTGACAAAGATCTAGGTAGTCATTAGTTCTAACCAAAGTGAAGAAGCTGGAAAAGCGATTGCTGGTCATTGAATTATGACGCTAAAAAGGTCAAATGCACATGCATAGCACACAATGAACACCCTACGGGGTCTATGGGATTTCGTGGATCTGTACAAATGGCATAAGGTCGATTACGATGTGCAATCTGTTTGTAGTACCAGCAAGAATGTGCTGTACATGTACAGTATTTCCTCTGTTGCTGTTTCAGTTGCCGTCATGTAATAAAGTTATTAGACTGATAAAATGCTACACCTGTGAAGTAAAAGAAAAAAAGGCCCAACCCTGCCCTGCCAGCTATTTGGGCTTACGGGGGTCGCCATGGCAAATAATAATATTAAAGAACTATAAAAGACTATAAATAATAATAATGTTATTAGAGAGGTTAAGTTTCACGTAAAAGTCTTACGTCCGTGAACTTTTACGTCAAAAAGTCAAAAAACTCACGTAAAATTTGACATGTTTACGTGAGTTGACTGTCACGCACGTAAGTTCATGACGTGAGTTTTTGGAAGTTTCGCTTGGTTATCCCGATCGAATTTGTGTGAGTTTCCGGAGTTTTATCGATTTTTATCGAGTTTGTTAGAAAATTTAATATATGTGCGAACTAAACCCGAATCCTGCCAGGCAAAATTTCACGTCACGTCGTACGTGTAACTTAACCTCTAAAAATTACACGTAACGTGAGATTAGCACCGCGTTTTGAAAAAGGGCAAAAAACGTGCAACTTAACCTCTCTAATAATATTATTATTACCGTGGTATTATTAACTGGTTTGAGGGAAAGAGACAAACAGGAAAAGTCTGAAGAAAAAATTGACTGTCACCACCAGGACTCGAACCAGGGACCTTCGCTTGTAGCCAGCGATGCTCTAACCACATTATTATTATTACTAGTATTATTTATATTTGAAACTCGGGTATTGTTTATATTGCTAAAGAAAGGTTCAGCGACTCATTTGTTTCGTACGAGATGATTCGGTCCATATGGATATAAAACAGGGTTAAGACAAACTCACAGAACAAAGCAGCTACAAAGCAGGGAGTCCAGGTGACTGAGAGTGAGGAGAGCAAAGCCATTCGTCAGCTCGTCACAAGGCTTCGGATGAGTATGCCACAGCGAAAGCTCGGGAGCAGGCGAAGGGACAGCTTGTAAGTTGTTAGAGGTTGCGCGCCTTGCATTGTTTGTCTCATTGGCTTAACTTTATTCCGCATTTGTCTGTATCTATCTGCATCAACATTTTAGCAGCTGCTATGACTCTCCCTCTCAATCCTCATGCACCACCTTTTATACCCCATGCATCTACGCCGACTCAGTCTGGCATAAAAATAGCCACGCTCAATGCATGTAGCTTAAGATACAAACTGCCAGAGATTGCCAGCCTCATCCGCACGCGTCAGTACGACATCTTGGGTCTATCAGAGACATGGCTACATCCCGAGATTACAGACGGAGAGCTCAGTATTGACGGGTACAATCTGATTCGAAAAGACCGCACTCAACGCTTGGGTGGCGGAGTCTGCTTCTACTACCGTCAAGATCTCCCAGTTCGATCCCGCCCAGATCTGCATTCTGAATCTACAGAAACAGTCTGGGTAGAAATAAACGGAAAACCAGGTCGGCACCTGGTTGGTTGCGTGTACCGGCCACCGGGGGAGCCAGTGTCTTACTGGGCAGATTTGGAAGCAGATATTGTACGAGCAGCTGTGCAGTCTTCTTCCGTGACCCTAGTTGGAGACTTTAATGTAAATATGGACCCAGCCCATCCGGCACCCCAGCACAAACACCTCACCGACCTCTGTGCTGCGTTTGGCCTCCAGAACATCGTCATGCAGCCGACCCGTGAAACTCCACAGTGCCCTGAAGGCACGATGATCGATCTCATATTGACCAACCCGGCGCTAGTGTCCCTAACAACGGTTGTGCCCCACTGATATTAGTTAGTGACCACAGCGCTGTGGAAGCCTTTATTCAGCTTGCCGTTGACGTTCCACCCGCGTCATCCACGACGTCGCGGCTGACCAGGAATATACGTGGCGTTGACATTAACTCTTTTCGGCAAGATATCCTTGAGGCTTCTCTACATGATTTCTCGGATCACAATGATGTAAATCACATGTGGAAAGAGTGGCACACTAAGTTCCTGTACGTTTTGGACAAGCATGCCCCGCTGCACAACTCTAAGCCTTCCCGGAGGGCGATACCTCCCTGGTCTGACAAATAGCTGCACCAGCTCGAACAGCGTAAACGGCGGCTGCACAGCCGTTGGCGGAAGGATAGGACAAACGGCACACTGTATGCAGAGTTTAAACAAGCACGTAGCACTGCTCGGAACGCGTATCGGCGCAAGCGAAACGAGTACTTCTCCCGTCAGTGCGAAGAAAATGTGGCCAACCCTAGGAAGTCTTGGGCCATTCTAAATGCAGTCACTGGGCGTTCACGTCGCTGCCAAGATCCTAGTTGTAGCATCAGCGAGGTGGCCGACACGTTCCACTCCATTGTCACCGATCCCAACCGTCCTGAACAACTCTGTACCCCGCACGGTCCCGCTGGACCCGTCTCCTTGACCGAACTTGATCCTGTGACTCCTGCTGACGTCCGACGTCTCCTTGAGAAGTTGGATGCGCGGAAAGCCACAGGTAGTGACGGCATACCGGGCTCTCTGCTACAGCAGTGTGCTGACTTGCTTTCATATTCTCTTGCTGTGCTGTTCTGCACCTCGCTGAGGACTGGAACCATTCCATCCGCATTTAAATTGGCGTCTGTCGTGCCACTGTACAAGGCCGGTGACCCATCAGTCCCCACCAACTATAGACCTGTATCCCTTCTCCCAATAGTGTCCAAGTTGCTGGAGAGGGTAGTGCAACACCAGTTAGTTCGTCATTTGGACTTGACCCAGGCATTACCCGAAACACAATTTGCCTTCCGCAAGAAATGTTCCACGGAAGACGCCCTCTGTGCGCTGACTGATAATCTGCAGAAGGCGAGAGACAGTGGCAAGACCACAGGGCTGTGCCTATTAGACATGTCGAAGGCTTTTGATAAAGTGCACCACGACAAGTTAATTCAAGACCTCCTTGCGGTTGGAATTTCTGGAAAAGCCCTTAGTTGGTTCGTCGACTACTTGTCCGGCCGCAAGCAGCAGATCCTCATCTCGCCTTCAACCAGCCCTGCTCTGGCTTGCACCTGCGGAGTACCCCAAGGCTCTGTTCTCGGCCCTGTCCTCTTCAGTATATACACACGCGATGTCCCTTTGGTTTCCTCGCCTGTGCCAAGTGTACAATTTGCAGATGACATAGCCCTGTACGACTCCCAGGCCTCAGCGACGGAAGCGTCCAGAACCCTCACCACAGCGGCAACTGCTCTGGCCGGTTGGCTGCAGTCCCGAGGCCTCATCTTGAACGCCACCAAGAGCCAGGTTCTGACTATCTCTCCCCAGCAGCATGTACAGGAAGTAACAGTCAAAAGCGGCGACTGTCTCCTCCCCTCAGCGTCTTCTGCGCGCTACCTCGGCGTTCACCTTGACAATCGCCTAGATTGGGACACCCATGTAAACTATGTGGTCACCAAGGTTGCCAAGAAAATTGGCGCCTTGTGGCGGGCACGCCGAAGCCTATCAAGACGCTCTCGTCAGGTGTATGTGAAGGCGGTCATAATGCCCGACCTGCTTTATGGCTCCTGCTGTTTCTCAGCCGCAATGCGAGAGGGTCAACTGAAACGACTGCAAACCACGCAAAACAGAGCCATCCGCTGTATCGATGGCAACCCGCCCCGGACAGCCATGCAGCCGCTGCTCACTGCTCACTCCCTGTACCGTGTCAGCGAGCTCTACAGGCAGAAAATATTGATCACCATCTGGCGGTGCATCCACGCCCGCACCAGTCCTGTGCTCGCCCAGCTTCTGACCCCGGCACAAGGCACCCCAACCCGCCATCAGCAGTCAAATGGCCTACTAAGCCAGGCAAACCGTAGCCGCCGCGGTCAGCGGAGATTTTCTGTTGCTGGTGCTCTGCTGTGGAACGCTCTCCCTGGTGAGGTCCGCACAATTACCCGGCTACCTGAGTTTAAGCATGCATGTGTACCATACGCCTTGTTGTTGTTGTTGTTTGGCTTTATTTAAAGTGGAGTTCCAAAACAGGCCTAAACCTAATGACAATGGTCCCACTGATAATAAGAGAAAAGAAAAATATATAATAATAAGCGGACAAACAGAACCAAGAAGAAGATACAGCTGTAGTTAGATAACTAATATGAGCACGGCAGCAGGGGAAAAAAAGTCACAAGCACGGCAACCGGGAAGAAAGGAGTGAGTGAGTGAGAGAGAGGAGAGAGAGAGAGAGAGAGAGAGAGAGAGAGAGAGAGAGAGAGAGAGAGAGAGAGAGAGGGAGAGAGAGAGATGTAGTGAAGCAGATGAGTTCATCCTAGTTGACGGTACTGCCTAACGCCTGTAGGGAGTAGTTCGAGTTGCTGCTGATCGGTCTGCTCTCCCTCCCCGTACAGTTCAGTAACCCGCACGTAGTATCACAGATACATCGTATTCTCTCTCTCCCCCCGTTTACCCGCAGTTATTAGTATCCTATTCTCTTACTATGTGCTTCCATAGCTTTTACTATGTTCTTCCATAGCCACTTCTAGGCTAAGCCTTCGCCGTCATTTTATTGGGTCGTCATCCCGTTTGAATGTGCGAAGTGAAATAAAAACCAACCAACCAACCAACCAGTCCGGGTTGCAGGGCAGAGTCAATAACAGCGTGGTGCAAGGCCCGCCAAGTTGACGTACTGAACTGTTCGATTTCAGAAAACACGTACCTGGGTACTAGCCATGCTCGCGTAACCGTGGCAGCATCGGACGAGGACAAAGTTCTCGACTCCAAATTCTGGCCGGCCACCATCCAGCACACAGTGCGAAAGTGGCGCTTTGCTGATGACCAAGGTAACAAGTCGTCTTCTACTTCGCGGCGAGGCAGTGATGATCAATCCTGAACTGTCATGCTAACAAACCAACATACACAACGATGCAGCAACAACGACTAAATCCCAACGCCCCTGTATTCACCCCACGATCGAAACTAGCCCGCCCGCTCTACCCCGCTCAGCCCTCCTCTGGCCGACCCGCACACATTGCATGTCCAGCGCTAAATCCATCAGCGTTCCCTTTTTTCCCTAAATCCCAGCGTGATTTAACCCTAGTATCTCTGAATTGTCGCTCTGTTGTCAACAAGTTGTCTGAGCTCTGCGTTATTGCCGAATGTGCTAAGCCTGACATAATCTGCCTAACAGAGACATGGCTCTGTCCCTCGAACCCGCTCTCACTGTCAGGCTATATCTGCATCCGCAGAGATCGACCTTCGGAAGACAATCGGTCAGCACATTGTAGCCGTGGGTATGGGGGTGTTGCCGTACTTGTCCGTTCGGACTCCTTTCCGTACGTCTCCCCTCGTGCCGACCTTCAACGCCCTGGCTGCGAGTCTGTGTGGCTTGAACTTGGCTCCCCCTCTACTCAATCTCAGAATCCCATCTTACTATGCTGCATGTATCGACCACCCTCACAGAGCACAATGCAATTGTCGTACTTTTGTGACATGTTTGTTGAGGCATTACAGTCAGTCTGTTTAGATTCTTATGAGGTGCTAGTGACTGGCGATTTCAACGCCCACAACTCAAGCTGGTGTCCCACCGATTCTACCTCGAAGGCTGGTGATTTCCTTAGCACAGTATTTGCTGCTCTTGGGCTCCACCAGATGGTTGACTTCCCCACTCATTCCTCGCCTAATGGCTCTGTTTCGTGTCTGGACTTGGTGATCACCAACCGACCACGCCTCGTGCGTTCAATTGATCAAGCACCTCCCTTGGGTATGTCTGACCATATACAGATTGTTTGCACTTTATGTTACGCCCCTATTTCGAACTACTTCCCCAACTCTGCCACTGGTCCTCCCTCTTCACTGTATCGCTTCAAACAAGTACCTTCGCACCTTTGGCAATTAATCAACGCTGATTTAGCTGGCTACAACTGGTCCTCTCTGAACTCGTACACTGATGTTAATGACGCACTTCATCACTTTGATTGTGAGCTCCAGTCCGCCTTCCGTCGGCACCTCACTTCATTCGGAGCCACCCACACTGTGACATCTCCACGACCCCGCATGCAATCTCCACCATGGGTTACTGCTGAGCTCAGGTCTGCTGTAAAACGCAAGCGTGATCTATATAGTGTGTACAAAAAATATCCGACAGCAGTAAATCATGCAGCTTATAACCGACAAAGGAATGCTGTAAAGCACCTGTCTCGGCAAGCACATCGTCAATATATACGCTCCATCCAAGCATCACTAACGTCACCGAATCGACCTACACTCTTTCAGTTTGTGCGAGCACAGCGGCACACTTCCGGCCGTGTCATGCCCCAAACGATGATAGCATCCGACGGTACGGTCGCCACGTCCCCCAAGAGCATAGCTGATGTTCTGAACACTCAGTTCACCTCATTTGGGCTACCTGATGATCCTTCGTGGCGCATTCCCCCTTTGTCCCAGTCGCCTTTCATATCTGTTCCGTTCCGTACAATCACTGTCACTACGTTTCAAGTTCGGAAATATCTGAAGCGCCTGAAATGTGGAAAGTCTCCCGGCTCAGATGGGATCCCGAATGAAGTGCTGCAGTCTCTTGCACCATCAATAGCCTATCCTCTCGCCATTATTTTTAATATGTCATTTCGAACTGGTACATTCCCACAGGATTGGAAATCCGCCATCGTGACACCGCTTTACAAGAATAAAGGCTCCCGTGCTTGCCCGGCAAACTACCGCCCCATCTCTCTGCTGCGCACAGTTTCCAAACTTTGTGAGCGTATTGTATTCGATTCCCTCTACCTGCACATCGCTCCGGCTCTCTCACCAGCTCAGTCGGGATTCTGCCGTGGTGACACAACTCAATACCAGGTGACTCGACTTGTCCAAGACATAGCGACAAAGAGGAACTGTGGGGAGCAAGTTGAAGGTCACCTTCCGGGTGGAGGATGCTGCCTTGCGTTGGATATTCTCGTATATGTCTGCTCGTTCTCAGGCTGTTCGCTTGTTCTATTTCTTGTCTGATCCCCTACCTGTAACGTCTGGAGTGCCCCAAGGTTCCATTCTGGGTCCTTTGTTATTCTTGCTTTACGTTAATGACCTACCTTCAGTTGTCCCCGATGTTAGTTTGTATGCGGATGACACTGGCCTTATCTGTTCTGATTCCTCCCCTGCACAATTACTCCTTACCATGCAGCATCGCATCAACAGCACTGTCATGTGGATGCAAACGTGGAAACTCCAGCCCAATTTAGACAAGACAGAAGCCATGTATATTTCTTCATCCCCTCCTGATCAACCATTATTCTTCCCTGACTCGACTATGCCTATCCGTGTTGTTACTCAGCACAAACATCTAGGTGTGATGTTTGACTGCAAACTCTCTTGGGCTGCACATGTCAACTGTGTATGCAAGCGAACCAGTTCAGCCTTAGGGGTACTACAACCACATTGCACTCATTTGCCCATCCAGTGTAAACTATTATTTTATCAGTGCTATATTCTCCCTATATTCGACTATTGCGATACCGCTTGGTGTGGCCTTTCTGACACAACTCTGAGCCAATTAGAAGTCCACCATAGATTTATACTTAAAATTCTTTACAACAAGGATCGATGTTTTCCTTCGGATGCCCTTTATCGACTTGCACACACTTCTCCTCTCTCCGTTCGTCATAAGCACCATCTCTGTACACTGGTTCATAAGATATTTCTCCATAAAACCCCTTCACACATGATGAAGTACAATTGGTTTTCGACAAGCTCAACCCGAAACGCGCTCACCCTGCCAGCCCAGTATCTAAAGTTCCCTTTGTTTTCCGGCTACTCTCATTGGTTATCATTACCATACGGTCTGAAAACTTGTTCTTCTATTGGTCAGTTTAAAGATCTACTATCACAACTGAACTAGACGCAATAATTATCATCGAAGAACATTCTCGAATACCTGGGTGATGCACGAATTTTGATAGTGCTCACTTCCGTTAATCGTTTTTCTTTGTAATTTTCCATTCATTTTCTGCTTCAATTCATATTTGCTTTGTTTTCCTAGCTTATTATTGCCGTGGCTGGCTCAACGCCCTTGTCTCAGGGGATTCTGTCCCTGCATTAGCTATGCTTGTCACATGCTATGAGATTGTGTCTAATAATAATAATAAGTGCGGTCACTTGCGATTGTCGGCCGGGAGAGAACGGGGCTGCATCGATTATACTCCTAATTGCACTAATTAATAATAATAATAATAATAATTCAAAGGATCAGTCGGGAAAGTGAACTGCCTGAAAAGAGAAAAAAAACGCCAGACCCACCAGGACTCAAACCTGGGACCCTGCTTGTCATGAGCAATGGTCTAACCACTGAGCTATGGGACCAGGCTGAACCTAGAAGGCGCTGACAAGTTTTTCACTCCAAAGGCAAGTTCACTTCCCCGACTGATCCTTTGAATTTGAAGTTCTCCCAATCCTTTCCAAATAATAATAATAATAATAATAATAATAATGTAAATAATCGACGTGGAGACAACAATTTTATAATAGCTATAAAGAGAACAAATTCTGCTGTCATCGCCACACTACAATAAAGTCATGAAGGTTTACCAAAATCGATTTTCTTGTCATAATCATCAGTGGAAAGCCGTGACTGAAGAGTAACCATGCTGAATCAATGATTAATATACATTCAATAATGTGTTACAATAATATTCGTGGCACTCAAGATCGCGGCCCCTTTGGCGCCTCATTTTGCTTGACATCTGCAAAATATCTCCGAATTCTTCGAGACTCGTTCTTGAAGAATCCCAGTTTCTTCGACTTCTGTTTTCTTCTTCTCCTAGAAGCTAGAGAATTTAAATAGAAGTTACGATAATTATAATGACTACTAGACTAACACCACCAGTTACTGAACAATCAGCTTACGCGATAACATTGCACGACACTGACCAAATGGTATAATAATAATTATTATAGTGCCCTCTACTTTTTGTAGTTTGAGCACTCTGGCGCTAGAGCGACGAGCTATCTTAATGGCTGTGGTGCCTCCTTTGCACCATGGCTGGTAGCTCAGCCTATTTAGCTCTTAGCTGTGCTGATGAGGCCTTTATGGCCGAACCAGCTTGCTGTCTACAGCATTGGGAGATAGATAGATAACTGATTGATGGATTGATGGATAGATAGATAGAGAGAGAGAGAGAGAGAGAGAGAGAGAGAGAGAGAGAGACAGGCAGACAGGCACGCACGCAGGCGGACAGACGTCAGCACTCCTATATTGTAGCGTTACTGCGATTTCTGCGAGAATCACTGGTGCCACGGAATTAAGTTTTATCAAAACGAATAATGAATATTATTCGTTATGGAACACGTTAGCCTTGAATTCACAGTATTGCTGAATGCCGAAAAGCCACGTTGTACACAGATAGCAAAACTGCCAAAAAGAACCAGAGCATTGTGGCGCAAACAAGAGTATTTTCACGGCTGCCTCCACATACTGTGCGGACCGAGCTGGTCTAGTCAGAACGATACAATATAATTGCTATGTGTGTTGGAGGATGCAAGGCTCCCAGTGAACAACCGGGGTCCGGCAGAAAATAACGCAAGTTCAGCCAAGGCAGCACCTCGCACTCGGTCCCGGACGCTCCACATTAGAAAAAGAATGCACACTGACCTACACACTATGAGAAGAAGAAGGGAAGGAGACTAAAAGAAAAAATATACATAAATTCTACTCGGTAGAAAATTAAATCATTAGCAGTTCTGCGACTATAATAATGAGTTAACTTCTTCTTAGAACAGGATGCTGAGGAGAGCGGCAATTACTGTATAAGGTACCAGGGAGGATGGGGCCGACTGGTGGATGGCCGCCGAGTTCCCCGAATAGCCCAGGGGTTCCGACAATAAGAGGGATGTGTTGCCGCTCGGGTTGGCCGCCATGCTGCGCTTCTGTCCCCGGTCCGTTTCGCAGCCCGGGGTGTAGCAGTCACGGCACCTGAGGGCCTTGGCATCGCCGGGCAAGGTCTTGTCCTTGTAGCCAGACTGCTCCTTGATCTGCTGCAGTGTGGGGCACTCGGTACGATTCACCGGAGGACCCAGGTACTCAGCAGTCATGCTGCCATTGCAGTAACACGAGCCGGGAACCAGGCGGCAATGTTCCGTATCGTTGAGCACCTTTGGACAGTAGGTTCCGTTCTCTTCTCCTACGTCGGGAAAGTAGCGTGCCAACAGGCATGCGACGTCTGGCGAGTTCTTCTTCAACAGGGCACGGCTGGTGGTTCTCTGGCCGGCTGCGTTGTGGTAGAGGAAGTCGCCTTTAGGCACCCCCAGCCAGACGGCGATAGCATTGTTAAAGTAGTCGTACGCTAATGCACCTGCCCAATCACCTTCGTTCTCGGACAGCGCACTCTCAATGCGCTCTTGGTCCTGTCCGGCCGGTCTGTTTCCTGCCGTGTAGTTTGACTTCACACCATGCTCTCCCTTCGCTCCCAGGTTGTACCACAGGTAGAGGCCGCTCGCCGTGTCACGCACAGACAAACACACAATGGCGACGTACGCGTCGGGATCTAGCTCCAGGATTCCAATATAATGAATTGTACGGAAGAACTGAGTGATAGCGGGGGAAAGTTGAGGGTGCTCGAGACAGTCGGGGACCGTGTAAATAGCAGATTCATCAACGCCGACGGAGGGATCTTCTCTATATGCAAATCCCACTGGCGTAAATGGGGAGCCTTCAGGGTGTCCTGACCAATCGTTCCTTTTCGTTATTTTGTTGAAGTGCTGGCAGGAGTTGATGAGCACGCGGACATACGCTTTGCTCAAATAGTCGGCCAGGTTCGGCATGACACGGGAAGACCATTTCAGTAGAAAAGAAATTTGCTCTCTGACCTGAGCGAAAGTCTCATTCCTTGCAGAGTCTGACAGGATCGCAATCCCGCTAGCGTTACCAGATGTGCCGCTCTGACTCTGAACGTTCGAGTACTGGCGGTAGAAAGCTGGCGGCTTGAAGCAGCCCTTGGCAGATATTCCCGACGCGCAGCTTGCATCATCGAAACTCGCCAGGACGTCAGGGTGTTGAGGATCGACAATGGAGTCGCCCGTTTCCAGCAGCCGAATGGGCCCGATGCGGATGGGGCAGCAAGTGTCATTCAAATTCGCCACCTCCCAGGCGGGCTTCAAGGGATAGGCCTCATCGCAATAATCATAAAACGTGTCTTCAGATTCCAATGGTGCCTTGCATTTGGTCTGGGCGAAAACCAAACAAGGTCCCACCGCTACGAAAAAGAGCAACTGAAGAGCCCTCATTCTGAACCCACACTGATTCACTATCCAGCGCCGGAATGGCAAAAGCGGACACCTCAGGGAATGTCCAATGGCGTTTTTCCTTGACAAGGTTGTGACAAGCAAACTGTCCTTTAGCCTCTCCGAACCATACAACTCTGTGAGCCAGGTGAACAGGAAGGACTTTACGGCAAAGGAAGAAAAGTTAGTTACCGTAGAATCCCGCGGATAAGCCCACCCGCGTATAAGCCCATATGCCCGCGCATAAGGCTGTCATCACAGCATGGTACAAAGCGCTGCGTCTACGTCCACGTAAGGAGTTTTTGGTCGGTTGTCATGATGATCCGTATACAGTACCAGTATACCTGGTATACCAGTATATATACGGGGTGAAAACGGGAGCAGAGGAAACGGGAGACTTGACGTGGTATGGAGAGGGGGGCCCCCGGGGGGGGGGGGGGGGGTATACGACTTTTTGTATGAACGTGCGTATCTCCCCCAGCATTTTTCCGAGCGACCCTAGTACTTCGATGTACGTGGCCGTGGGTTCAAATTTCTCCAAAAACCTGACTGCGTGTACGCGCCGAGAAGTAACACTAGGGACCTTTCGCATCCCGCGGACGGATACGAAACGAATGCAGATTCGTCACCTGGGTTCGAGGATTCGTCAGAGTCCCTGCGGAGAACTCGTTTTCATACATGTCACGTGCCTGTTGTCAGGTCGTTGCTAGCATTTGGCCAATCAGAGCAGCACCGTACCAGGGCATTATCAGACGATAATGCCCGGGTACGGCGTACCCATGCCCATTAGGAATGACCTCAGGCGTACTACGTACGCTGGTGCACTGCCAAATATGCATCAAGCCATGCCTTTTGGGCAGTGACCTGGTACATAATTGGCAGTACTCCAGCGCACATAGAACACATGGGACCATTCCTAAGCCTAAGGACACCACATGCACTCGCACACACCACACAAAACGAAACTACTAACGTGCACCGTCCAAAACATTTATATTTTACTAGCAATGTCGACATAGGAGAAGTAATTTATAACAACGTGACAATAGCACACAGCATGTCATTACCATGCATTACTAAATTCAAGTCAATTGAGACGAACAAGTCAACAGGTGAACATGCATCACAAAGTTACCTATCTGGAAGAGATCAGATTGTATCTCGAACTCCTACAAAATATACAGTTACATCTACATTGTACTTCAAATGTACCTAGCTACATGATTGTCCAGTGTACACATGGACCTCAAGTAAACTGAAAGCAATGCGAACAAAATCTCAGATGTACATGTATGTGAAAAAGTATCATTGTTCCGAATAAGAACACTTACAATGTACTCTCAAAACTAGTCTAATTACTAGTGCCCCTTGGTCAAGGATGTTTGCGGCCAACGTTAACGCCAAAGCAGCAGCGAATCAGCTAACTTCCGTACCGCCCAATAGGCAACACTAACACCAAAATGCAAGGACATATTCCTGGAACTGCAAGTAAATCTGACACAAAACGTTCTATCATTCCACGGAGAAAGCTTCTTCCGATCTTGTTCGACCCTTCATTCATATGACAGCTGATTGGAACCTTCCTCCTCCCTTGACCATGTTTGCCTTATTTGTCTACAACTAGGCACGTGGCATGTATCAGTCGGGGAGATGTCCTATCTAGGACATCGCACTCTGAATGAGTCTGATTGGTTACCTGTCCCAGAGTTGTCATGGAAGCGTCGGTCGCGCACACGCGATGAAAAGAAGTGCTGCGTGAGCATTTCTGAATGTATGTGGAGGATGCACGATCGTAATGGCGATGGATTTCTTTCCGAATTGGTCAAGTTTGAGGGAATAGGCGGAGAATATCAGACATCGGCGGGGATTGAGGTAGTGTATATTCGATTCTCCATCGAATACCCGACCGAATGGCCGTTTTCGTTTGGGGATTTCATGTGGGGTTTCTCGTAGCCACGCGGCGCTTCTTTGGAAACGACTGGTTCTAATTTTGAATGTTTTGCCTTTGGAATGTTTCTTCACCATGTTCACGCCCCGTGCGTTCATTTCGCCCCAAACCTGGCCATGCAGAGGAGGAAGACGAGGCAGCAGGCGCTAGGCCCGTAAATTACTGCCTGGAAGATATTATTTGGCCAAAGCTTGCTGTTGGCGTTTTGATTTCTTGGATACGACAGCTCTTGGCTAAAACTGGACCTGGGACGGTCTTTCTTGGATATCAACCCAGGACGTGGTGGTCATGGACGTATCGCCATCGCTTTCAGCCAGATCCTTCTGCTGCCTGAAACCAATGGCGAAAGTAAAAACTTTATCGCAGCAGCAGCTACTGCTCTGCTGAAAGTGCGAACACAAATAAATTGCTTCGCCAATCCCTTGTGCACTTGCAATTTTCAATGCGACCAAAACGATTCGCTTGCCAGTTCCTTTGTCCAGGCGTACTCCACAACGAGGAAAATAAAATTCGTGAAGGCAAGAGGCAAGATACGAATCTCGACTCGCTTGAGGCAAGCCGCCAGGAGAACGACAACTTGTAATTACTTTTGAGACGAAAGGCCTTCGTTGCGTTTGTTTTGAGTGCGACATGTTCATCTTCCTCGGCCGCGACACAAAGTTTTGAGTCACGTGTCACGATTACTATGGGAACAGCATAGTATGTATGCTGGGACATGCTGGGTTCCGTGATGTCCTATCTAGGACATCACCAGGACTGTGTATGAACTATAATAAACACATGGCCATATATATATGGTGCGTCGTGCATTATGGCTGATTGTATGCCCTAGTGCGTAGCCCTCGGTCGTGCACCGTAGCCCGCGGGCCTGCGGCCCTTGGGCTACGGTGCACGACCTCGGGCTACGCACTAGGGCATAAATCAGCCATGATGCCCTCCGTACGTACCATGTGTTATTATTAGGGAGGTTCTGCTCTACGTGTTGGGAACGCGACGCAAAGAATCACGCGAACTTTCTTCGCGTTCCCGTAACGTAAAGAAATGCTGTTCTGCTCTACGTTTCACCTAGAGAAGTCACGTGGAATGTGTACTGGGAATTTCCCCTTCCATATTTGGCAGTTTTCTGCAAGCAGTTGATCGATACCCAGCAAATCCGTACGCATTTTCTCTGCGTGTGCCACACAACGTAGAGAACCCCATCTCCGCGTAGAAATCTGGAGCCAAAACACGCGAAGCCGTAGACTCTAACCCAGACACCTGCTCTCTACGTGATTTCTCTACGTTTCACGTATAGCAGAACCTCTCTATTATATAATAATATTCGCGGGATCCGCGTCGGCATCGCTTGAATGTTCAGAAACACACAAACTAGCCTTCGCATCCGCAGGCCACCACTATGCCTGTTTATAATAACCTTTTTTTTTTTTTTTTTTTTTTTTTTTTTGCAATGTCGAGTGCAGTGAAGAATTTTTTGCGTCGGGTATCCCCCCCTCATGCTGGTCGTGAGAGGGTGGGAACCCCTACTGGGAGCCCTAACATGGTATCCCCAACACCCGTCCAGGAGATGGGCCGAAGAGCTGGCTGCAAGGCCAAACCGGCAAGCCCAGCGGAGAGCTTGATGCTTTCTGGGTCGGAAGCTGAGGAGCTGAGTCGCACCACCACTGTCAGGCCGATCGCCATTCCAAAATCGGCTCGCCTACCTGGCACAGACAGGCCCGTAACTGGCGTAAGTCCTAATGAATCAGTCCCTCTGGACAAAGTAATGTACCTACTAAAGACATTTGCCTCGGAGTTGGCTTGGCGAGAAATATGAGGGAACTGATGTCGCCTTTTGACGAGAGATTGGCTAACGTGGAAAAGAAAGTGGCAGGAGCGGAGAGCGACCTGCAGGAGCTCCGTTCCGCGAACGAGAAATTGACGACTGAAGTGGCACGGCTTGCGTCTGCTACATGCATCAGTGATTCTCCAGGGAATGGCGGGAAATCCGCCATTGCTGGGCTCCGGCAGGAGGTAGACAGGCTGGCGACTAGACTGGGGGAGGTTGCACAATCCACCCCAAATATGGCACAAACTTACTTTGAGGAGCAGGCTGAGCAGATAGCACGTTCCAATAACGTAGTCCTGCGGGGAGTTCCTGAAGCTGTAGAGGAGGGTGCATTGGTGCAGACAGTTCGTGAACTGATCCCGGGCGGGGTCAGATCGTCTGACATATTTAGTGCAGAACGACTGGGGAGGCGTAACACAGCAAACGGATCCGGCACAGCTCCCAGCAAGCCCCGCCCTGTACGTGTATGCCTCTCCAAAAGTGGAAAGGAACTCCTCATGAAAAAGAAGCAAGAAGCAGTTACAGGTGGCAACCCTGTTTACGTGTCCCATGATCTCACTCGTACTGAACAATCTAAGCGAAATGACGTCTGGCCTACATTTCGGAAACTGCGACAGAATGGCATCCGATGTACTCTGCCTAGATGCGTGATCATGTTGAAGGGCAAAGCCATGACAGACGAAGAAATCGCCATGCATCTCTCAAAGACCACCTAGGGGTGCGAAAGTGGAACGGCAGCTGCTGGCATGGACTCCAGTCAATCCGATACCCCAACAACGCACTGGCATTCTAAATTAAATATTTGTCACATAAATATATGTAGTATCAGGAACAAGTTATTGTATATACAGGATTTAATTATTACTCATACATTGGACATACTATGCATTACCGAAACTTGGCTAGACACTTCAATTGCAGATTCGTTTATTGCATTGCAAGGCTACGACCACATTCGACGAGACAGAGGCGGAGGGAAAGGCGGAGGTGGTGTGCTAATATATGTTCGTAGCACTATACCGATGACGTACATGCATATCAATTTGAGTCCGTGTGACAGTGAACTAGAAGCAGTGAGTGCGCTGCTTGAATTTCGCAGCTCTGGACACGTCACTTGGCGTTTACCACTGATATGTGTTTACCGACCCCCTTCATCAGGGGTAGGATTCTGGGATATATTCACCGCCTACATAGACAACGTAACACGAAGCCTGAAGCACAACTCATTATGCATTCTCGGCGACCTTAATGTCCATTGCTTGTCTGATCAAGCTCCCGCTCACTTCCGAAACATGTGTGCAACCCACTGTGTTCATAACGTTGTAACAGAGCCAACTAGATTCCGCTCCGATTCATGTTTGGACCCTATTTGTATCACTGGCGACCTTGTAGCTGTTGATGTCAGTGTAATGCCTGATCCAATTAGCGATCACTTTGCCGTGAAAGCTAGTCTAGACCTTGAATGCCACCTTGACAGACCAGGTCACCTCCGAGTTAGGACTAGAAAGAAACCGCTTTCCACCCTGGACTTTGATGATCTGTCTGACAGGATTGGTTCGGCCCTCACTGAGACAGGACGGCATGTCACTGCTAGCACTGGCGTTGATGAACTCGTGGATAAATGGCACGGTAGCATTGGAGGTGTCCTTGATGACCTCGATCCATATGTGGTCAAGAACATAAAGCTACACAAGAAATCGCCTAAGCCATGGATCACTCCTGAGCTACGTTTTCTATTGGCACATCGACAGTACCTCCATCGCCGAGCATGTAAGAAAGCGAGTGACCCAGCAGCTTTAGAAGAATATCGTCGAGTTCGGCGCGAGGGAACTTTAATGAACAGGCGTCTCCGCTCCCAGTACTATCAACATCAATTCATGTCCGTCCGTAAACAGCCCAGGGGCCAATGGCAGTTACTCAATGGCCTGCTTCACAGACATACCAAGGACACTTATGAAGTGATGGCAGGTTCCCTGTGTGCTCTTCTCAGGGCATCTATTGAGGAGAGTACGTTTCCTGCGCTTTTCAAGCATGCATCCGTCAGAGCACTTTTCAAGGGCGGGGACCGCTCTGAACCGCGAAACTACCGAACGAATTGTACAAGCCGAAATCTAAACTCCTACAGTACTCCTCATGCATGACATTGTGATGGACTAGTTGACTACAAAACAAGTTGTTTCACACGACGTACGTTTCGCCGTATGGTTCGTGACGGCTCATCAGGTGTGCAATTTGAAACTCGGGTATTGAGCCAATAATAAAAGTAGAAAGGAAAAGGACATATGGAAACGAGTTAAGAGTAACTCTCCACCACTGTAACTAGATACTATATACAGTCAGAAAGTGCAACAACTAGGCACAAAACTGACAAACTGACCCGAGTTTCAAATAATAATAATAATTATTATTATTTCAAATGGTGAACGGTACTATTCGGCCAATAAAATGTAAAGAACTCTTCCTCTCCTCTCCTCCATGCGCTCTCACAGCCGACTCAGTGCTACCCTCAGTAGCCATTGCACACACCAACCAAGGAAGCGTTGCAGGTAGATACTGAAATAATTCCTCCTGACAGCTGTTTCGCCTTCATAAGGATCATCAGAAAAGGTGATATTGAATAGGATGATATCAGGTGGAGATGGTCAGATTTATACTATAAAATATGGGGGAAGAAACAGCTGTCAGGAGGAATTTTTTCAGTATCTACCTGCAACCCTTCCTTGGTTGGTGTGTGTAATGGCTACTGAGGGTAGCACTGAGTCGGCTGTGAGAGCGCATGGAGGAGAGGAGAGGAAGAGTTCTTTAATAATAATAATAATAATTATTATTATTATTAAAATGGCAATAAATAAGATAAATTGTGCACTCATAACAACAGCAAAAATGAAGAAAGTCAAGTTCCATACCGTTTTCTTGTGACTGTCATCAGTGGAACGCCGTCACATAAAAATGTAATAACTAAAACACACACTTATATACATGTAGCTAATATGGTTTCAGGTAGAAATACAGCAGCTAACAAGTACAAAAAGCGAAGTTTGCACCTTTGTAATGTGTGAATATAGTGTATGTGAGAAAGGTAGTGGCAGATGAATGTGATACTGTGTGAATGAATGTAATGGTGCGTGTGTATTATTTGAAGAGTGTGAGTGATACAACGTTTTCTTTCTGTTTACATAGCACAGGGTCACGAGTACGAATATACACAGCTTCCAACACCTGCAGTTGCTTGAAGAAACGTGCGCAACGAATAACACTAAACCAGGAATCGTCAAACACCTTACGACATTCTGGACTGGAAAGCATTTGGTGTCCAGTCCAGAATGTCGTAAGGTGTTTGACGATTCCTGGTTTAGTGTTATTCGTTGCGCACGTTTCTTCAAGCAACTGCAGGTGTTGGAAGCTGTGTATATTCGTACTCGTGACCCTGTGCTATGTAAACAGAAAGAAAACGTTGTATCACTCACACTCTTCAAATAATACACACGCACCATTACATTCATTCACACAGTATCACATTCATCTGCCACTACCTTTCTCACATACACTATATTCACACATTACAAAGGTGCAAACTTCGCTTTTTGTACTTGTTAGCTGCTGTATTTCTACCTGAAACCATATTAGCTACATGTATATAAGTGTGTGTTTTAGTTATTACATTTTTATGTGACGGCGTTCCACTGATGACAGTCACAAGAAAACGTTATGGAACTTGACTTTCTTCATTTTTGCTGTTGTTATGAGTGCACGAGAGCAGGCAGGCATAGTGGGATGGTCTAAGAGTAAGACCATGATTGAGAAACAGAGGGTGGTTCAAGCCCTGCTTGGAAGCGGAAGGATTTTTTCCAGCCGTGCTGCGACCCACAGTTAATTGGGAACTCGTGGCCTGGCACGAGGAAAACATGGATGCAGTGAATGGGATTTTCGGTCTTTGACCACTTGCTGGTGAGCTGATCTACTCACCTCCCACCGCTTTAGGAGCTGCATCTGCGCCTTGATCCTTGAAGGGTGGTGGCGTTCCTACGGATGCGGAAAACCCGGCTTCCAGCCGAGTCTCACGCGAACCGTGAAATTTTTTTTTTTAAATTTTTTATGAGTGCACAATTTATCTTATTTATTGCCATTTTACGACTATTGTCTCCTCGTCGATTGTTTAAATTATTATTATTATTATTATTATTATTATAAAAGGGTTTGCTCCCCACACCGGAGCTCGCGCTATTCCGCCGACTTTACTTGACACTTGACTGACTCACGACTGCCATCCAGAGCACAGGCCAGATCCGGCACTGCCTAACAGTGCGGCAGGCGATGCTGTATTACTCTGCCCTTGTCATACCGGATATTCTATATGCGTCGAATGCGTTTCTCCCAGGACTGTCCGCTGAGCAGCGGAACACAGTAGCCAAACTGGATAAACGTTGCATCCGTTGCGTGGTCGATGAGCACCCATTGGCCCACACTCTTCCCCTGTACACCAGGCTGGGTGTCTGCCCAGTGCTGGAACGAGGGGAATGCAAGCTCCGACTCCTGACATTTAGAATCCGTTCTGGAATCGTCAGTGAGCTGTTGTCGTCCCGAATTGTATTGCAAGGCCCACCGACAGGCATGACCACTCGAGGTCAATTGGGACGCAACCTTCCCCTCCCCCTGGCCCACAGTGCTTCTGGCGCATGCCGACCGCTTCTAGCCAGCTGCCGACTCTGGAATGGCCTGCCCGACTGCATGAAGTCCATAGTATCTGTCCGTGAATTCAAACGCATGCTACGCGTATTCTACTTCGGTTAAATGTAATGGCTTTCGTAACCTGCTGATGAGACTCGATAAAATCATGCTACGATGACCCGACTTGTAAATTTGAGATCCATTTTTTCTGCTCGTCTTGACCCTGCCTCCCCTCATTGCTACTTCCGTTTTCGTATTTTTATTTTCATTTATTTTCTCTTCATTTCTGACTCTTCTTACTGGTTGTCATCGCTTTCATAATATTGGGCAGAACTGCCCGTTTGCCATGCGATGTAAAATAAATAAACAACAACAACAACAGGAGAAGTCCATCGAACCTTCGACTCGGCAAACCTGCAAGAAAGCACCATTCTTACTAATCATCGCCGAAGTCGCAACCACTACTTAATAATAATAATAATAATAATAATATTTAAAAATTCGACGAGGAGACAATAATTTTAATATGGCAATAAGTAGGACGAGCTGAAGCGACATGTGGACTACTTTATTAACAATGTAAGCGATGGAGACGATGCAAGAAACAACCTAAAGGGTAAGGAAAAATACATGTAAGAAGAAAAAGGGCAATGGAAAAAAAAGATGATTCGAACAAGTTTTCGTACAACACTCTTCAGGAATCACCGTTGTACTAAAGAACAAAATGAGAACAAAGGAAATAATATAGCAATCAAGGTAGGGTGACACGATACAATGACAGCACTAGAATATCGAGGTGCGATTTCTCACAAAAGTGTGCAGAAAACAAGGGTATACAAGTAAGAACTAAGCGTGACAAGTGTGTATCAGCAACAAAAAACAAAAAAGTGAGAACGAATGATAATAATAACAATAATAAACAAGAAGGTGACAAAACACATTTAGGCACAAGTGGCAACAACGTTGCCACACTTCACAACAGAACATTATTTGAACAATTTTAGGGTAATAACACTATCTTTCTGGACACACAAATTCGGCTTATGAATGCGCTGACAAACAGCTTCCAAAACTTGTAACTGCAAAAGATAACCATGACGAGCACGGCACAAAACAGAAAAACAGGAATCAGAATAAGTACGACAACAGTCAGTACTAGAAACCAAATGATTGTATACTGAAGACTTGTTATTACGAGACGGACGCACACAATCTCGACTCACGCGCACACCCTCACACTCCCTCTCACCCTCACTCAGCTCACCTTCTCCCTCACTGTCCGAATCAGAACCTGCTCCGTCATCCACCGCGGTTTGACTCTCCTCCTCACTTGCATCGTCCTGCGTCTCACCTTCACCACCCACGCCAACCCTGAATGCCGTTGCCTTCACGTCAGTCGTCGTCCTTTCCGATTGTTTCCTTTGTATTTTTACCGTGAATTCATAGGTCCGGTTGTAATCTGCTGTAGATCTCCGTGGTCTGTCATTTGCTGCTTTGTTTTGTGGATTAGTTGTTGTTGTTGTTGTTGGATGTGAACCTGGTGTTGTTGTTGGATGTGAAGCTGGTGTTGTTGTTGCCGCGATGGTTGTTGGTCTTTCTGTTGAATCCAGCTCTGGTTCCAGTGGGACAAATCGACCGCCGCGGGTGCTCCCCACCAACACAGACCTCGAAGGAGGAGGGTCAGGGGGAGGCAGAGGTGCTGTCACCACTCGAGGCACAGCCCCATGCAAAGCACCCAGAGGCACAGACTTAGGCACACCCGAGGGCTGCACCAGTGGCGGTTCCGCACGCACCTCCAAAGAGCTGCCAAGCTCCAGCCCGTCCAACACAGATGTCAGAGGGGGAGCGGCAGACAGCGGCAGGGAACTATCCTGCCGTCTAGGTGATGGGTTTTTCCTAGGCCTCCCGCGTTTGGGCCTCTCAGATTGCGCACTGGGTGGAAGGATGTGAAGTGGAGTGTGTTGTTTGATACGTGCGTTCAGGTGCTGAACAGTCCTACCAACATACCGACTAGCACAATGTCGGCATTCGAAGTTGTAGATAACATGACTGAGGTGGAGGGTTGGTAGGACGTCCTTCCGCACCGTGAACGCACGCATTGTTGTGAAGACTGGCACAAAATGTACTGCATAATAAGTACGACGGACGATAGACTTGACTGCGTGACACACTTTGATCGATTCCTGCCCCTTCCATGGCAAACATAGATAGACGGGACAGCGAGGTGGACCAATCAGCACCGAATTCAGTTTCTGCTCCATGGACAGAAACTTACGCAACAAGAATTCCGGGTAGCCATTCTTCAAGAAAACAGATCGAAGGAAATCGAGCTCGGCCTGCAGCTTACTGGGCGAACAAATACGTTTCGCACGGTCCACGAGGTTACGAACTAAGTTGACCTTGTATTGAGACGAACAATATGAATCGAAGGCAATGTACTGACCGGTGAACGTAGGCTTACGATACACAGAAGTCAACATTTCACAGCCAGTCTTCTCTACAAGCACGTCTAGAAATGACAACTTACTAGACTGCTCGTGCTCACAAGTAAAGCGGAGGGAAGGATGTAGGTTGTTGAGCACATCGAGAAACAATTCACTGCTCTCAACACTGTCAAAATGCGTGAACGAATCGTCCACAAAACGCACGTAGAACGCGGGCCAAAGCGACTCATCAATCTTGCACTCACAATAACCAACGAATATATTGGCGAGGACGGGACCAAGAGGAGATCCCATCGCCACACCATCTACTTGCTTGTACATCACATCGTTGAACGAAAATTCGACACCAGTTGTAACTGACAGCATCAAATGACGAAACGCCGCTTCCGATACCCATGGAGTATCAACATCATCGTTACGGTACAATACATCCATACAGATGTCAACAGTCTCATCAATAGGAACATTCGTAAAGAGACTTACAACATCGAAGGAACACATGTGTGCATTGAGAGGGACCGGACTATCACGAAGCCTCGCAACAAAGTCGAAGCTATCCTTCACAGTGCGTTTGCAATAGTAATCTTGAACAGGCTGTAGGTAGATGCACAGCCATTTCGAGATAGAGTATTGAGGGGAGGCGGTCATGGATACTATTGGTCTAACAGGGCATGTAGGTTTATGAATTTTAGGAAGGCCATAGAGTCTAGGACGAAGGGTACCAGTCGGTTTGATGCGATCGAATTCATGTTTTGATATTTGTTCTTCATTTTTTAGCTTCTTAAGGTAAGTTACAAGATCCTTTTCTACTTTTTCAGTTCGATCACAGGTCTTGACCGGACCAAGTGTACGGAACTTTGATGTGTCATTTAGGATAACGGACATCTTCTCGATGTAGTCAGTTTTATTCATTAAAACAGTTGCACGACCCTTATCCGGGCGCGTGACAATAATGTCTTTGTTATTCCGTAGCTCATGCAGGGCTTTGAGATGTTCGCGTTTCAATGAAAACGTTCTTCTATCCGGTAATGCATCAGCGTGTTCTTCGGCCTCTGCCCGGATCTTTGCGGCGCAAATGGACTGTTGTGACTCGGACACCGGTCTGAAACGTAATAACTTGCGGTAAAAGAGCTCAAACTCGGTCATGATTACTTCCTTCTTGTTTGATTTTGGTGGAATCCCGAAATCGGTTCCACGACAGAGGAGCTCTTTCTGAAGAGTGGTCAACTCTAGTGATGTCATGTTAATTATGGTGGTATCAGGATCGATGGTGACATGTCCATATCTTTTCTGTCTTAGCCAATTGTAGGTCTTGTCATGTTTTGTGATTAGATGGATACGTTGTTTCTGGTCATTTTCCGAAAGGAGCATAGAGAATCTGCAGCAGAGGCCGAAGAACACGCTGATGCATTACCGGATAGAAGAACGTTTTCATTGAAACGCGAACATCTCAAAGCCCTGCATGAGCTACGGAATAACAAAGACATTATTGTCACGCGCCCGGATAAGGGTCGTGCAACTGTTTTAATGAATAAAACTGACTACATCGAGAAGATGTCCGTTATCCTAAATGACACATCAAAGTTCCGTACACTTGGTCCGGTCAAGACCTGTGATCGAACTGAAAAAGTAGAAAAGGATCTTGTAACTTACCTTAAGAAGCTAAAAAATGAAGAACAAATATCAAAACATGAATTCGATCGCATCAAACCGACTGGTACCCTTCGTCCTAGACTCTATGGCCTTCCTAAAATTCATAAACCTACATGCCCTGTTAGACCAATAGTATCCATGACCGCCTCCCCTCAATACTCTATCTCGAAATGGCTGTGCATCTACCTACAGCCTGTTCAAGATTACTATTGCAAACGCACTGTGAAGGATAGCTTCGACTTTGTTGCGAGGCTTCGTGATAGTCCGGTCCCTCTCAATGCACACATGTGTTCCTTCGATGTTGTAAGTCTCTTTACGAATGTTCCTATTGATGAGACTGTTGACATCTGTATGGATGTATTGTACCGTAACGATGATGTTGATACTCCATGGGTATCGGAAGCGGCGTTTCGTCATTTGATGCTGTCAGTTACAACTGGTGTCGAATTTTCGTTCAACGATGTGATGTACAAGCAAGTAGATGGTGTGGCGATGGGATCTCCTCTTGGTCCCGTCCTCGCCAATATATTCGTTGGTTATTGTGAGTGCAAGATTGATGAGTCGCTTTGGCCCGCGTTCTACGTGCGTTTTGTGGACGATTCGTTCACGCATTTTGACAGTGTTGAGAGCAGTGAATTGTTTCTCGATGTGCTCAACAACCTACATCCTTCCCTCCGCTTTACTTGTGAGCACGAGCAGTCTAGTAAGTTGTCATTTCTAGACGTGCTTGTAGAGAAGACTGGCTGTGAAATGTTGACTTCTGTGTATCGTAAGCCTACGTTCACCGGTCAGTACATTGCCTTCGATTCATATTGTTCGTCTCAATACAAGGTCAACTTAGTTCGTAACCTCGTGGACCGTGCGAAACGTATTTGTTCGCCCAGTAAGCTGCAGGCCGAGCTCGATTTCCTTCGATCTGTTTTCTTGAAGAATGGCTACCCGGAATTCTTGTTGCGTAAGTTTCTGTCCATGGAGCAGAAACTGAATTCGGTGCTGATTGGTCCACCTCGCTGTCCCGTCTATCTATGTTTGCCATGGAAGGGGCAGGAATCGATCAAAGTGTGTCACGCAGTCAAGTCTATCGTCCGTCGTACTTATTATGCAGTACATTTTGTGCCAGTCTTCACAACAATGCGTGCGTTCACGGTGCGGAAGGACGTCCTACCAACCCTCCACCTCAGTCATGTTATCTACAACTTCGAATGCCGACATTGTGCTAGTCGGTATGTTGGTAGGACTGTTCAGCACCTGAACGCACGTATCAAACAACACACTCCACTTCACATCCTTCCACCCAGTGCGCAATCTGAGAGGCCCAAACGCGGGAGGCCTAGGAAAAACCCATCACCTAGACGGCAGGATAGTTCCCTGCCGCTGTCTGCCGCTCCCCCTCTGACATCTGTGTTGGACGGGCTGGAGCTTGGCAGCTCTTTGGAGGTGCGTGCGGAACCGCCACTGGTGCAGCCCTCGGGTGTGCCTAAGTCTGTGCCTCTGGGTGCTTTGCATGGGGCTGTGCCTCGAGTGGTGACAGCACCTCTGCCTCCCCCTGACCCTCCTCCTTCGAGGTCTGTGTTGGTGGGGAGCACCCGCGGCGGTCGATTTGTCCCACTGGAACCAGAGCTGGATTCAACAGAAAGACCAACAACCATCGCGGCAACAACAACACCAGCTTCACATCCAACAACAACACCAGGTTCACATCCAACAACAACAACAACAACTAATCCACAAAACAAAGCAGCAAATGACAGACCACGGAGATCTACAGCAGATTACAACCGGACCTATGAATTCACGGTAAAAATACAAAAAAAATACAAAGGAAACAATCGGAAAGGACGACGACTGACGTGAAGGCAACGGCATTCAGGGTTGGCGTGGGTGGTGAAGGTGAGACGCAGGACGATGCAAGTGAGGAGGAGAGTCAAACCGCGGTGGATGACGGAGCAGGTTCTGATTCGGACAGTGAGGGAGAAGGTGAGCTGAGTGAGGGTGAGAGGGAGTGTGAGGGTGTGCGCGTGAGTCGAGATTGTGTGCGTCCGTCTCGTAATAACAAGTCTTCAGTATACAATCATTTGGTTTCTAGTACTGACTGTTGTCGTACTTATTCTGATTCCTGTTTTTCTGTTTTGTGCCGTGCTCGTCATGGTTATCTTTTGCAGTTACAAGTTTTGGAAGCTGTTTGTCAGCGCATTCATAAGCCGAATTTGTGTGTCCAGAAAGATAGTGTTATTACCCTAAAATTGTTCAAATAATGTTCTGTTGTGAAGTGTGGCAACGTTGTTGCCACTTGTGCCTAAATGTGTTTTGTCACCTTCTTGTTTATTATTGTTATTATTATCATTCGTTCTCACTTTTTTGTTTTTTGTTGCTGATACACACTTGTCACGCTTAGTTCTTACTTGTATACCCTTGTTTTCTGCACACTTTTGTGAGAAATCGCACCTCGATATTCTAGTGCTGTCATTGTATCGTGTCACCCTACCTTGATTGCTATATTATTTCCTTTGTTCTCATTTTGTTCTTTAGTACAACGGTGATTCCTGAAGAGTGTTGTACGAAAACTTGTTCGAATCATCTTTTTTTTCCATTGCCCTTTTTCTTCTTACATGTATTTTTCCTTACCCTTTAGGTTGTTTCTTGCATCGTCTCCATCGCTTACATTGTTAATAAAGTAGTCCACATGTCGCTTCAGCTCGTCCTACTTATTGCCATATTAAAATAATAATATTGAGAACACATTATCACTGTACAACTCACGACAATTGGTACGGGCTGACAGATGTTGCTTGATGGACGAAGTGCGATTCTTAGCTCCGTTGGGTGTAGTCTTCTCCAATGTCCCGTCATCTCGCCTCTTCGCGGCATCACCACTATCCGTCTCTTTGCTTTTCCGCGGCCTTCCACGTTTTCTGACACTAGCCGTTGTGTGCGCGATGCCCAGTGTCCTTTCAGCTACGTCTCCTCCATTGCGGATTTCTATTGATCTTCTTACTCCAACTTGTCCGGTGTTCGATATTGAGGTTCGTTTTCGCGGTCTACCACGTTTTCGAATATTGACTGTTGTTCTCACTTCCGTTGTCGTTGTACGTGCGTCCTCACCAGTCCGTATTTTTACTTGGCTTCGCGTAACCCTTCCCGACGCAGACAGATCCTTTGTCAATTTCGGTGGTTTACGTGTCGGTCTTTCACCATCTTTCACGCTGTTCTCAGCTGGACCCTGCGCTATACACGCGGAGGAGGACGGGCATGCAGTGATATCTTCACAGGAAGAGGAAGATCCACCGATGGACTGGACAGCACATTTTGGAGGACGACCACGGCGAGGACGACACTCACGCGCATCAAGCGGAACAAAACTTAACGGCACATGTTGACGAATGCGCGCGCCCAGGTGCTGAAGGGTTCTACCTACATACCGATCTTCACATTGTCGGCATTGAAAGAAATAGATAAGGTTACTTTTACTAAGGGTAGGTAGAACATCCTTCTTCACACTGAACGTACGCACTGTCCCAAATATGACGTACAGCTTGACGCACGGATAATATGGACATACGATACCACGAACATCCTTCTCCACGCGCACAGAACCGGCGCCAACCCAGGGTAAACGGAGCACCACTGGGCAAAGGTCAGGTCCAAATTGGATCGGCTTGTCTGTCGCCGGTTTTTCGTTGATAAGCTTGGCCAGAAATTCCTTTGGATAGCCGTTGTTCGTAAATATTGATGTCAGTCTGTCTAATTCGTCCTGCAATAGGTGATATAATATCGAACACCGGACAAGTTGGAGTAAGAAGATCAATAGAAATCCGCAATGGAGGAGACGTAGCTGAAAGGACACTGGGCATCGCGCACACAACGGCTAGTGTCAGAAAACGTGGAAGGCCGCGGAAAAGCAAAGAGACGGATAGTGGTGATGCCGCGAAGAGGCGAGATGACGGGACATTGGAGAAGACTACACCCAACGGAGCTAAGAATCGCACTTCGTCCATCAAGCAACATCTGTCAGCCCGTACCAATTGTCGTGAGTTGTACAGTGATAATGTGTTCTCAATATTGTCACGTGGTAGATGTGCGTTGCATCTGGCTGTGTTAGAAGCTTTGTATATCCGTAAGTTAGATCCTGAACTTTGCGTACAGAAAGAAAATGTGTTGTCGCTACAATTGTTTGGTGTTACTCCTCGTCGAGGTGTTAACAATGTAACTTAATTTGCTCACTATGTTCTTGTCGCTATTATTATTTCCTTCGAGTTTTGTGTCGTGCTGAACTTGATACTTTTTCCACCTTGTCACAAGTGTTGTTATCTCATATCTTTACGCTATATAAGTTTTAGTCTTTCCAACTTGAGCCATTCCCTGTATAATCCTTGATGAGAAGGGACCGAAAACGTTCGGATACTTTGACAAGTGCCTTATTTTGACTGGATGTGTGTTTGCGTGGATACTTACGACCCAACACGTACCTTCGTTATTAAAGTATTATCCGCCTCCGACTTCTTGTAAAATTATTATTATTATTATTATTATTATTTTACAAGAAGTCGGAGGCGGATAATACTTTAATAACGAAGGTACGTGTTGGGTCGTAAGTATCCACGCAAACACACATCCAGTCAAAATAAGGCACTTGTCAAAGTATCCGAACGTTTTCGGTCCCTTCTCATCAAGGATTATACAGGGAATGGCTCAAGTTGGAAAGACTAAAACTTATGTAGCGTAAAGATATGAGATAACAACACTCATGACAAGGTGGAAAAAGTATCAAGTTCAGCACGACACAAAACTCGAAGGAAATAATAATAGCGACAAGAACATAGTGAGCAAATTTTAATTTGCTTAAAAGTTACATTGTTAACACCTCGACGAGGAGTAACACCAAACAATTGTAGCGACAGCACATTTTCTTTCTGTACGCAAAGTTCAGGATCTAACTTACGGATATACAAAGCTTCTAAAACAGCCAGATGCAACGCACATCTACTACGTGACAATATTGAGAACACATTATCACTGTACAACTCACGACAATTGGTACGGGCTGACAGATGTTGCTTGATGGACGAAGTGCGATTCTTAGCTCCGTTGGGTGTAGTCTCCTCCAATGTCCTGTCATCTCGCCTCTTCGCGGCATCACCACTATCCGTCTCTTTGCTTTTCCGCGGCCTTCCACGTTTTCTGACACTAGCCGTTGTGTGCGCGATGCCCAGTGTCCTTTCAGCTACGTCTCCTCCATTGCGGATTTCTATTGATCTTCTTACTCCAACTTGTCCGGTGTTCGATATTGAGGTTCGTTTTCGCGGTCTACCACGTTTTCGAATATTGACTGTTGTTCTCACTTCCGTTGTCGTTGTACGTGCGTCCTCACCAGTCCGTATTTTTACTTGGCTTCACGTAACCCTTCCCGACGCAGACAGATCCTTTGTCAATTTCGGTGGTTTACGTGTCGGTCTTTCACCATCTTTCACGCTGTTCTCAGCTGGACCCTGCGCTATACACGCGGAGGAGGACGGGCATGCAGTGATATCTTCACAGGAAGAGGAAGATCCACCGATGGACTGGACAGCACATTTTGGAGGACGACCACGGCGAGGACGACACTCACGCGCATCAAGCGGAACAAAACTTAACGGCACATGTTGACGAATGCGCGCGCCCAGGTGCTGAAGGGTTCTACCTACATACCCATCTTCACATTGTCGGCATTGAAAGAAATAGATAAGGTTACTTTTACTAAGGGTAGGTAGAACATCCTTCTTCACACTGAACGCACGCACTGTCCCAAATATGACGTACAGCTTGACGCACGGATAAGATGGACATACGATACCACGAACATCCTTCTCCACGCGCGCAGAACCGGCGCCAACCCAGGGTAAACGGAGCACCACTGGGCAAAGGTCAGGTCCAAATTGGATCGGCTTGTCTGTCGCCGGTTTTTCGTTGATAAGCTTGGCCAGAAATTCCTTTGGATAGCCGTAAATATTGATGTCAGTCTGTCTAATTCGTCCTGCAATAGATGAGGGGAACATATTCTATGCGCACGATAAACTAGCGCTTTCACAAGATGTTTCTTCGATTTCGTTGGAGTATAGCTCCCCCACGGAATGTAGAGGCCGGTGAAAGTTGGCTTCCTATAGATAGTGGTGTACAAACTCTTAGTGTTAATGTTGCGTGATATTTGTACATCCAAGAAGGATAATCTGCCGTTTTGTTCCGCTTCCGACGTGAATCTCAACGCCGGATGGAGGCTATTCAGAGTTAGTAGAAAAGTCCCACAGACATCCTCATCCTCATCGTGACAGTACACATCGTCTACAAAATGACAGTACATAGAGGGCCACAATGATGGACTAATGGACGCTTCACAGAACCCTACAAATATATTAGCCAATACAGGACCAAGTGGCGAGCCCATGGCAACGCCATCTATTTGTTTATACATAACGTTGCCAAATGAAAAGAACCCTTCAGCACCTGGGCGCGCGCATTCGTCAACATGTGCCGTTAAGTTTTGTTCCGCTTGATGCGCGTGAGTGTCGTCCTCGCCGTGGTCGTCCTCCAAAATGTGCTGTCCAGTCCATCGGTGGATCTTCCTCTTCCTGTGAAGATATCACTGCATGCCCGTCCTCCTCCGCGTGTATAGCGCAGGGTCCAGCTGAGAACAGCGTGAAAGATGGTGAAAGACCGACACGTAAACCACCGAAATTGACAAAGGATCTGTCTGCGTCGGGAAGGGTTACGCGAAGCCAAGTAAAAATACGGACTGGTGAGGACGCACGTACAACGACAACGGAAATGAGAACAACAGTCAATATTCGAAAACGTGGTAGACCGCGAAAACGAACCTCAATATCGAACACCGGACAAGTTGGAGTAAGAAGATCAATAGAAATCCGCAATGGAGGAGACGTAGCTGAAAGGACACTGGGCATCGCGCACACAACGGCTAGTGTCAGAAAACGTGGAAGGCCGCGGAAAAGCAAAGAGACGGATAGTGGTGATGCCGCGAAGAGGCGAGATGACGGGACATTGGAGGAGACTACACCCAACGGAGCTAAGAATCGCACTTCGTCCATCAAGCAACATCTGTCAGCCCGTACCAATTGTCGTGAGTTGTACAGTGATAATGTGTTCTCAATATTGTCACGTGGTAGATGTGCGTTGCATCTGGCTGTGTTAGAAGCTTTGTATATCCGTAAGTTAGATCCTGAACTTTGCGTACAGAAAGAAAATGTGTTGTCGCTACATTTGTTTGGTGTTACTCCTCGTCGAGGTGTTAACAATGTAACTTAATTTGCTCACTATGTTCTTATCGCTATTATTATTTCCTTCGAGTTTTGTGTCGTGCTGAACTTGATACTTTTTCCACCTTGTCACGAGTGTTGTTATCTCATATCTTTACGCTACATAAGTTTTAGTCTTTCCAACTTGAGCCATTCCCTGTATAATCCTTGATGAGAAGGGACCGAAAACGTTCGGATACTTTGACAAGTGCCTTATTTTGACTGGATGTGTGTTTGCGTGGATACTTACGACCCAACACGTACCTTCGTTATTAAAATAATAATAATAATAATACGTATTCGCATGCAACGACGCAAATCCACACAATTCAGTAGACACTTTTTCTATCAAACGTTTTCTTTCCCTTCTCTTCAGGATAGTACAGGGAATGTTGGAAATTAGAAAAAACACATAACTATATAGATAATGAAAGAAAGAAAAAGTCAACACTTCAACATAGGTGTTAAAATGATTAAAGTGTTAAAACTCAAAAACAAACAGCTGCAAGTTGTAGACAAACACGTTGAACACATCAGGGAACACTTGTCACACTTTCACGAGGTGTGACACCAAACAACTGCAACGATAACACATTCTCCTTCTGTACACATAGTTCTGGATCTAGTTTACGAATATACAGAGCTTCTAACACAGCAAGATGTAACTTAGACCTTCCACGAGTCAAAATCGAAAAGATATCATCACTATACAACTTACGACAACTAGCACTGCCCGACAAATGACGCTTGATGGACGATGTCCGATCACTTAGCTCTGTCACCTTCGACGCCTGCCGTTGTTCTCTTCCGTTGGGCTTGTATGGTTGGTTGCTCCGGTCCACACCTCCAACGTCCGTTGATTTCATGTCCGTTTTTGTTGATTTCATGGCACTTTACAGAAGGAGAATGTGTTATCGTTGCAGTTGTTTGGTGTCACACCTCGTGAAAGTGTGACAAGTGTTCCCTGATGTGTTCAACGTGTTTGTCTACAACTTGCAGCTGTTTGTTTTTGAGTTTTAACACTTTTTAAAATCATTTTAACACCTATGTTGAAGTGTTGACTTTTTCTTTCTTTCATTATCTATATAGTTATGTGTTTTTTCTAATTTCCAACATTCCCTGTACTATCCTGAAGAGAAGGGAAAGAAAACGTTTGATAAAAAAGTGTCTACTGAATTGTGTGGATTTGCGTCGTTGCATGCGAATACGTATTACGAAACTGTTTTTCCCACCGCCTCCAAACTACTGTTTGAATAATAATAATAATAATAACGACTGATAAAGACTGATATTTCCTTTGTTACTACTCCCTTCATTGGTTGATGTATTTTGCCTGTCGCTGCAAATTCTTTATTATTGTTTTGATGTTGAAGTTCGGATTGAGTTTCTTTCCTTTCTTCCTCTTCCTTCAACTATTTCTTGTCCCTTTGGTTTTTAGGTTTTATTTATTTATTTATTTTTATTTATTTTTGTTTTTGTTTTTTTCACAAATAACTCATTCAACAGCAACTGGTGATTGACGCTGTCAAACGCTTTCCTGACATCAGCGAGCACTACGCCAACAACCTTCCCATTATCCAAATCTTTCATCCAGCTATCAATTGCAACAGCCAGGGCCTCCTCACACGAGTGATATCGTCTGTATGCAAATTGCTGGGGTGGAATAATGTCGGGATTCTCTCTGCCATGCGACTTGGACGATGGTTTTGGTCGCAGTGTGAGCGCGCCCTAAGGTCCGTTGCACACTACGTTTAGCATGTAGATGCACATCTGCTGCGTTTTCATGTTCAATAGCCAAGAGACTTGAATAACGACTGATAAAGATATTTCCTTTGTTACTCCCTTCATAGGTTGATGTACTTTGCCTGTCGCTGCAAATTCTTTATTATTGTTTTGATGTTGGAGTTCGGATTGAGTTTCTTTCCTTTCTTCCTCTTCCTCCCCCTATTTCTTGTCCCTTTGGTTTTTAGCTTTTTTACTTTTTCACTTTCTTTTTGCTGTCCCACCCATGGAAATATTTCCTGGTGGGTCTGGCTTGTCGCCTTCGAAAGAAGTGAATAAAGGAGACATAATAATAATAATACATTGCGCGTAATAAGACATAACAATGAAAATTGTATGCCTGTTCCGCTTCTGTATCACGTTGAGCACCGCGGTAAATAGGGTAGGTATGTGTTACGGAAATAGTCCTTTCCATTTGATCTTATCCATTGCGAGACATCTGGACTGACGCAGGTTATTGGCGGACTGCATCATGACGCCAGCTTGAGCAGTGTCCTTGATTGATACTGTTGGCAGCATTGTCTTTGGCCTTCCACACAGCGCGGTGGCGTCCGCAGCAAAGTAGCAGGACATGGCTTTTGCTTGCGGGGGTGTCTTCTGGCATGCGCAACACATGACCCAGCATCCTTCTGCGTCTGCGCTGGATCGTCTCTGACGTTGGCTCCGCTTGGCACCTGTCCTTGCATACAAGTTCTCGTTAGAGATGTGGTCCGGGTGGCGGATACCGATTATAGCTTGGAGGTGTCTCCTGTGGAAGACATCAATAATGCCGGCATAATATTCGGCATTATAAGACAATCCGAGCATCAGAGCATTATGGAGCATTAGAAAGGAACAAAACGAGCATTATACGGTTTGAGCGGCATAACGAGTTTCATAGTGGATAATACCGGGAAATCCCAGGTTTTTCGTAACAATCGGCTACAGTCATGGTCATAAGGTTGCACCAAGAGTACATAAACCGGTTTATGTACTCTTGGTGCAACCTTATGCATTGTGTGACACATAACTTTGTGATTGTGTAGACACGTAACACCTTTGGCACTAATGCTACATAAGACATACATGTACAATGTACATTTTACCTGACCACATTGCTACATAAAGACGTTATGATTGTAGCGATGTGGTCAAATAAAATTTACATGTATACAAGCCATGCATGTAGCATGCCCCACCGAGGCAGTTACACAAATCCGGAGAAATGTCAAAATAATGGTTTACGAGGTTTTTAGATTAGTGGAGAGCTGTGGAGGAGACGTATGCGAAGTGAATATCAAACAGACGGAGAGGAGTTTTCTCGTTGTGCCATAGGCTCTGGCGATAGCATCTATCTCTTAATTTGCTAAATCCTATATATAGGATTTTGGTCATATTTTTCAACTCAAAATGGGTGTGGCATGAGAATAGCAAAAAGTATGTGACCAATTCTTCCTTGCTAGGTCTTAGTAGATATCGTGAGTTGAATAAGATAATTAAAAATAATAATAAATTATTATTGGGGCTGGGGTGGGTTTGCCATCATTGACCTGGCCACCACTTCTCGACCCACTGCAAACGGCAGCGGAGCCTACTCTAGCACAACATCATCGTCCTGGAATGGAGGAGGGGCCACCGAGAGACACTGAACCTTCACCTCGGCAGTTGCCCCTGCCTCCACCTGAGCCACCCCCTTTACCTTTGGTGACTACCGAGACGGTGGTCCCCCCGGTGCTGGGATCCACGGTGCCGATTGTGTCTGGACAGAGAGGGAGATCATCGACAAACCAAAATGAAACCAATATCCTCACCCATAGACCCAGAAGAAGCACAGCAAACTATTCACTTGAAATTTATGCACGGAATGGACTTGGCCCACGCAAAATGGACAATGGAAATGGGTGTGCAGTTGCAGAGAACCCAGTAACGGTGACGCGGAGCAGCGGTCAAACGACTTGTGATGCTGGTGGAGATGATGGAGCCATGTTGGAGGCTGATAAGGAGTGCAGTGAGACTGAGCATCAAACGGATGATGAGGAAGTGACTGATGATGATGATGGTGGTGATG
Organism: Sycon ciliatum; assembly: GCF_964019385.1. Lineage (NCBI taxonomy): Eukaryota > Metazoa > Porifera > Calcarea > Leucosolenida > Sycettidae > Sycon > Sycon ciliatum. The sequence goes on along the minus strand of NC_088645.1, from coordinate 24,053,134 downwards.
AGGACGATGATGATGAAGATGAGACGGAGGACGAGGATAGGGCGGAGGAGATCGAAGGAAAGGAGCGGGATGAGACGGAAGAGAGCGACGTGAGCAAAAAGTCAGCTGTATTTTGTCACTTGTTATCACGTCCAGATTGTCCTAGTGTGTACGATGATTCTCACTTTTCTGTTTTGTGCCGTGCAAGTTATGTTAAGCAGTTGAAGGTTCTGGAAGCTGTATGTATTCGTGTGCATAATCCTGTTCTTTGTAAACAAAAGAAGCACGTAGTCGCGCTAAAGTTGTTCTCGTAGCTGGTCATCAGATGTAAATGTTGTGTCATGTTGCACTGTATCACCTCTTGCTTTGTGGCTGCACTCAGTTATATACGTTAGCACTATGTTTGACACCTATTATGTAATGCTGTAGCACTTCCTTTGTTGTTCACACTTTTAATTAATTATGCTGTTATAAAAAGAAAACTTTCAAGATGTTTGTAATGAGCCTGAAGTGTGTCCTTTTTATGAGTATTATCGCATTTTTGTCTCAGAGGAAGCTGTTATAAAATGTTCTATTTTTGTACACAGTACCCTCAGTTCCGATACTATTCACTGATGAGCGGAACACGAAAATCGATTTTGAATAACATAAAAATCCTTAAAAATTCCATGAACTCGTTGTTGTCTGGCCATGTCTGCATCTATTATACTCCTAATTGCACTAATATTATTAAAATGGCAATAAATAAGATAAATTGTGCACTCATAACAACAGCAAAAATGAAGAAAGTCAAGTTCCATAACGTTTTCTTGTGACTGTCATCAGTGGAACGCCGTCACATAAAAATGTAATAACTAAAACACACACTTATATACATGTAGCTAATATTGTTTCAGGTAGAAATACAGCAGCTAACAAGTACAAAAAGCGAAGTTTGCACCTTTGCAATGTGTGAATATAGTGTATGTGAGAAAGGTAGTGGCAGATGAATGTGATACTGTGTGAATGAATGTAATGGTGCGTGTGTATTACTTGAAGAGTGTGAGTGATACAACGTTTTCTTTCTGTTTACATAGCACAGGGTCACGAGTACGAATATACACAGCTTCCAACACCTGCAATTGCTTGAAGAAACGTGCGCAACGGAATGTCAGAATGTCGTAAGGTGTTTGACGATTCCTGGTTTAGTGTTATCCGTTGCGCACGTTTCTTCAAGCAATTGCAGGTGTTGGAAGCTGTGTATATTCGTACTCGTGACCCTGTGCTATGTAAACAGAAAGAAAACGTTGTATCACTCACACTCTTCAAGTAATACACACGCACCATTACATTCATTCACACAGTATCACATTCATCTGCCACTACCTTTCTCACATACACTATATTCACACATTGCAAAGGTGCAAACTTCGCTTTTTGTACTTGTTAGCTGCTGTATTTCTACCTGAAACCATATTAGCTACATGTATATAAGTGTGTGTTTTAGTTATTACATTTTTATGTGACGGCGTTCCACTGATGACAGTCACAAGAAAACGTTATGGAACTTGACTTTCTTCATTTTTGCTGTTGTTATGAGTGCACAATTTATCTTATTTATTGCCATTTAACGACTATTGTCTCCTCGTCGATTGTTTAAATTATTATTATTTAAAATTTTAACTGGTTTTGAGGGAAAGAGACAAACGGGAAAAGTCTGAAGAAAAAATTGACTGTCACCACCAGGACTCGAACCAGGGACCCTCGCTTGTAGCCAGCGATGCTCTAACCACTGAGCTATGGTGTAGTCGTCATCCAAGCAGAGACCGTTCAACGTTTTCTTCAGACTTCGTAACTCACACTTCCTGTGAATCCACACAGGCGGGTGGGACGCAGCCCTCACTGTACCCACACACTTCACGTACAAACTAGCACGCGGGGAGCCCCAAGTCATAAAATATTAACTGGTTTTGAGGGAAAGAGACAAACGGGAAAAGTCTGAAGAAAAAATTGACTGTCACCACCAGGACTCGAACCAGGGACCCTCGCTTGTAGCCAGCGATGCTCTAACCACTGAGCTATGGTGTAGTCGTCATCCAAGCAGAGACCGTTCAACGTTTTCTTCAGACTTCGTAACTCACACTTCCTGTGAATCCACACAGGCGGGTGGGACGCAGCCCTCACTGTACCCACACACTTCACGTACAAACTAGCACGCGGGGAGCCCCAAGTCATAAAATATTAACTGGTTTTGAGGGAAAGAGACAAACGGGAAAAGTCTGAAGAAAAAATTGACTGTCACCACCAGGACTCGAACCAGGGACCCTCGCTTGTAGCCAGCGATGCTCTAACCACTGAGCTATGGTGTAGTCGTCATCCAAGCAGAGACCGTTCAACGTTTTCTTCAGACTTCGTAACTCACACTTCCTGTGAATCCACACAGGCGGGTGGGACGCAGCCCTCACTGTACCCACACACTTCACGTACAAACTAGCACGCGGGGAGCCCCAAGTCATAAAATATTAACTGGTTTTGAGGGAAAGAGACAAAATTTAATAATAATTTTTCAAATACTAACAACTCAGGCTCATCTCCTTGCCCAATATTACTAAGGCCTCTGCCCTATTTTTCGAATCCTATATATAGGATTTGAGATTTTACTGGACCTTGTTTTATCCTTAAAACTGGTAGTTTCATGACAGCATGTGCGATATGTCGTCATGAGACTACCCCCTGTCACATCTGTAATGTTCTTCTGCACATTCACTGCTTCAGTCCTTTCCATGACAGCAGCTGAACAATTATGCTCAAATTTCCAATTATTGCTGAAAATAGGTATTCATCAGAAATATTATCGCCCTATGAATCTAAAATGTAAACATTCATGCCTCAAACATATTTACAACGTCCATGAAAACCATTATGCCGTTATTATTGGTCGTGATGACCAATATCAACGGCATAAAAGGCACACATTTTCAAATCCTATATTTAGGATTTTTGGCCAGCAAATAAATTAAGAGATAGGGACTACCCGCAATAATGTTTTCAACTCTCCCGGCCTACATGGATAATTAGGGGAAATATTTGATACACCGACTATTCTGCCACAACCCTGCACCAAATTTGGAGTGTGGAGCAGCCAATGGAGAAGCAATCATGTCTTATAGTGCTAAGAAGTGGGGGAGCTCGTGAGAGATAAGGTGGCAGCTTCAGTGGCAGATCGACGATATGCATAATTTCCTAGAAGTTTGACAATGTGCAGGCTTTCTTCCATTTCTGTCCCAAACCAAGAGCATTATAGCCCTTGCTGAAGCATTATAATCAGCATTATACGGTAGTTTTTGGAGCATTATGGTTAGCATTATACGAACATTTTCGGAGCATTATCCGCTGGACGCTATGCAGCATGACACTTCGCATGGTCCCACAAGAGATGACGGTTGCTCACGCTAGCGACAGTAAGTACAGAGGATCAGGATTGAAGGTGGAAGGTAAGAAAACCATTCACTCACATCGCACTTGCAGTGACATCATTATGTGACTTGGTTTCCAATCCTCCGTCGCCATGGCAAACAATTTAACTGTGTTTTGTAGGCCCGTAAAAGAGCCTTTACAATGATGCTGCAAAAAAAAACAAAAAAACTTTCAGTGACTCTACATATACAGTGCATCCACTACGTAATAATTATTGTGTTGCATTGTTAAAAAAAACACTGAATTTCTTTATGCTCTACTACGCGAAATGTGCTATTATTATTATTGTTAAAAAAGAAAAGAAAAAAGTGACAGTGTATCCACTACATAATGAATACCGGTATACAATGCACCTACTACTAGTACCAGTACTAGTAGTAGTACTAGTACTGGTACTACTACTAGTAGTAGTACTAGTACTAGTACTACTAGTAGTAGTACTACTAGTACCAAGAGTACATAACCCC
>NC_088645.1:24021732-24044232 GCF_964019385.1 Sycon ciliatum | reverse complement strand
AAGGGCTTTGCCGGCAAAGCAACAAAGACACACGTCGACAGACAATCCAGTAGCACCCATGTTCCTGTAGTACCGATCATAGAGTGTAGAGCACTGAGCAGGGCTACTGGCTAGGGAGTCGCAGCACGTGCATGTACTCTGCCTTATCGATGTATCTCGGCTATGGTACCGTACGATTTGGGCGATTTCAGCCAATCAGCGGCCGGTCTGAGCGAGTTATGATGGGCATATTCAGCAATATCGCGATGTCGCGATGTACCCCGCTCGGTTCAGCGACTTACCCGGCTCGGTTCACATGGGTCACGACAAGAGTAAAATAAGGGAGTGTTGGTCACGCTCTATTTGGGTAAGTACAATGAGATAACGCGACTATGATTCATGTAGAGCAGGGAGTTGTAGACAACTTTGTTGTAGACAACTCCCTGATATGATGTAGAGGATATAACGCGCCTTCCAGTCGCATAAAATCTGGAAGTCAGATCAACAAAAAAAGTTATTAGTTGAACTCGGGCACGAGGTGATCTGGCCTGCTGGTGGTATGTAACATTTTTCAAATTATGCATTCCTCGGTACTGTCGTGGCCAACGTCCCACCTGAAGTAGTTTCTTTTTGGCTGTTTGGAGCTATCGTACCGAGGCTTCAGCCGACAAAATATTGGCGTCATGGAAGGTCGGCAAGGCCTGTTGAAGCGCGCCCAATTCGTGAGCATTATTATTATTATTATTATTATTATTATTATTATTATTATTATATCGCTGGCTACAAGCGAGGGTCCCTGGTTCGAGTCCTGGTGGTGACAGTCAATTTTTTCTTCAGACTTTTCCCGTTTGTCTCTTTCCCTCAAACCAGTTAATATTTTATGACTTGGGGCTCCCCGCGTGCTAGTTTGTACGTGAAGTGTGTGGGTTACAGTGAGGGCTACGTCCCACCCGCCTGTGTGGATTCACAGGAAGTGTGAGTTACGAAGTCTGAAGAAAACGTTGAACGGTCTCTGCTGGGATGACGACTACACCATAGCTCAGTGGTTAGAGCATCGCTGGCTACAAGCGAGGGTCCCTGGTTCGAGTCCTGGTGGTGACAGTCAATTTTTTCTTCAGACTTTTCCCGTTTGTCTCTTTCCCTCAAACCAGTTAATATTTTATGACTTGGGGCTCCCCGCGTGCTAGTTTGTACGTGAAGTGTGTGGGTTACAGTGAGGGCTGCGTCCCACCCGCCTGTGTGGATTCACAGGAAGTGTGAGTTACGAAGTCTGAAGAAAACGTTGAACGGTCTCTGCTGGGATGACGACTACACCATAGCTCAGTGGTTAGAGCATCGCTGGCTACAAGCGAGGGTCCCTGGTTCGAGTCCTGGTGGTGACAGTCAATTTTTTCTTCAGACTTTTCCCGTTTGTCTCTTTCCCTCAAACCAGTTAATATTTTATGACTTGGGGCTCCCCGCGTGCTAGTTTGTACGTGAAGTGTGTGGGTTACAGTGAGGGCTGCGTCCCACCCGCCTGTGTGGATTCACAGGAAGTGTGAGTTACGAAGTCTGAAGAAAACGTTGAACGGTCTCTGCTGGGATGACGACTACACCATAGCTCAGTGGTTAGAGCATCGCTGGCTACAAGCGAGGGTCCCTGGTTCGAGTCCTGGTGGTGACAGTCAATTTTTTCTTCAGACTTTTCCCGTTTGTCTCTTTCCCTCAAACCAGTTAATATTATTATTATTATTATTATTATTAAATTTTGAATAGGGCAGTCCCACAGGCCAGGCCATTGGATGAAATCAGCCTGAGTAAAAGTAAACTAGAGAGGTTAAGATGCACGTTATGTCCGACGTTACGCGCAATTTCACGTCAAATTTGGCGTAAAACTTCAAATTTCGACGTGAGCAGCAGGTCACGCGCGTTGATTTTTCGACGTGCGAGCCAAATAATGCGAGCTGAACTTTCGCGTCACGTCAGAAATAACGTGCATCTTAACCTCTCTATTATGTGAATGTTGACGTCCCCCGGGTCAGTCATCATGTGGATGCCCGTAAAATCGATAGAGCAATGTTACAAGGTGGTAAGCCTCGAAGATCCGAACTCATGGTGGTGATACGTGGTTGGTAAATGTCTTTTGCATTAGATATATCCATTCGTTTATCAGCAGTATTCAACAGCGACTATAGTCAAGGAGCAAGGAGGGCCAATAACTCCCATTGTTCTCATTTTGTGTTGCTGTTGGTCACCTTGGCATTCGTGCCTACCACTCTTGTTTCGATAGAACGTCTCACGACGATATTATTATACTGATGAGCTTCCTAGGAGGGCGAATGCAGGGAGACGAATATTGAATAGATTAGCACAATTTCTGAATACTCGTATCACCTATGTAGCCGAGATGTGGTCGATTCAAAAGCCGTTTGCCGTTGCAACACTAGGAGAACTGATGTCTGTGCTTTGCCAATTAGTTTTTACAGGTCTGTGAGTGAGTGACATTCCCGGGTGTAGACCGTTACTTTACTCAATGTCATAATAGTACACATACTTTCATGGCCTCAAAACACCCTGGCTGCAGGATGACATTGTGTACCTTTAGAGACGGCCGACCAGGCCAGATTTTTGGTGAGGGCACGACGGAAGATCAAACTTCAAACTTCATAGCAGTAGTAATCCCCGAGTCCAGCCATGTTCTGTACCTTGGCCTCCTATTGGACTCGTCGCTCAGCTTCGAGCAGCAGGTTGAGCGTGTGTGCGCAAAGGCACAGTGCAAGGTTGCCTCATTCCGCCACGGGCGCCGCGATGTCTCCATGACCGGCCGCCGCATGTTTTACCTGACAATTGTCCAGAGTACCTTGGACTATGCCAGCACATGTCATGTTCACTGCTTGTCTGCTAAACTCAGAGACAAACTTGAGTCAACCAGCAATAGGTGCCTAAGGCGAGTGTTTGGCCATGATCAGTATACTTCTATTGATTTCATTCTCACCAAATATAACCTGTATACTTTCTCTCGCCGTGTAAACTTGAAGCTGTGTGTGTTTGTTTTTAGGTGTCTATCTCGTTGCACCAGTCCTCTTTTAAGCACGATATTTACCCCCCGCTCTGCATCATGCCGCACAAATGCTGCTACCCGCGGTCAAGCTTCAGTCGCTCTGAACCTACCCAGAGCTACGTCTCGTTACGGCCTGAATGCTATTTCATTTTTGGCACCAGACAGATGGAACATGCTTCCACCTGGATGTCGTCAAGCTAAGCCCCTTTCTGCATTTGTCACAAGCACCAAGTCATTCCTAGGGTTCCCAGTAAAAAGGCAACGCCTGTTGGGAGTTCCCTAGTAAAATAATAAATTCTACTACTACTACTACTACTACTACTACTACTACTACTACTACTACTACTACTACTACTACTACTACTACTACTACTACTACTACTACTACTACTACTACTACTACTACTACTACTACTACTACTACTACTACTACTACTACTACTACTACTACTACTACTACTACTACTACTACTACTACTACTACTGCTACTACTTGTTCAGCTGGTGGTAAACAAGCATAGTGACCTCCAGTATGCTGTTGTGATGGCACAGCTACGCTGCAAAATTGCATTTGTTTTGCTGAGGTGGTCAATCACGTGCCTCCGTGGTTGCAGAGCGTCTTACTTGAGGAAGAGAATAGGCCCATCTTTTCTCGACCAATGTCGCCTTCTGTCCATGTAACCGCCTTCGGTATTCATATGTTGGCCTATTTAACATTGGCATGCTCTGCGGATTTGTAGGCATGCTAGGCAATTTAAATATTATCCTGCAAAGTATTTTGTAGGTGCTTGACTACTATACTACGTCATGTATTACAATTGGTACATGACTTAATAATAGCCGTTTGGCATGGTACAATAATCTTTTTTGTTTTATTTTTTTTATTTTTAATGGCTTTCTCTTCTTCCTCGGATGGTTTACAATTTGTATCACAATTATTTGTGGGTTCAGCAATAAAGGATGTGACTACTACTACTACTACTACTACTACTACTACTACTACTACTACTACTACTACTACTACTACTACTACTACTACTACTACTACTATTTCCTCTGAGACAAAAATGCGATAATACTCATAAAAAGGACACACTTCAGGCTCATTACAAACATCTTGAAAGTTTTCGTCTTCACAAGTATACTTTCAAGCCTTCTCATCAGGTGAAATACAGGCAAGGGAAAAGGAACAGGAACAGTGGATTAAATACAGTAAGAAGGTGGTAAAACAGCGCAAAAAGAAAGAAAGAAAGAAAGAAGATAGCTAAAGTAAACAGCGAAAATTGCAATAATGACACAAAGGTGCAAATGCGAGAAAACTCAATAAGCGCGACATGTAGTGCGACAACAAGAGACAACCACTGGACATACATGTAACTAACGAGGTTTTGACGACCTACCTAACAGCCTTCTTTCTTTCTTTCTTTCTTTTTGCGCTGTTTTACCACCTTCTTACTGTATTTAATCCACTGTTCCTGTTCCTTTTCCCTTGCCTGTATTTCACCTGATGAGAAGGCTTGAAAGTATACTTGTGAAGACGAAAACTTTCAAGATGTTTGTAATGAGCCTGAAGTGTGTCCTTTTTATGAGTATTACTACTACTACTACTACTACTACTACTACTACTACTACTACTACTACTACTACTACTACTACTACTACTACTACTACTACTACTACTACTACTACTACTACTACTACTACTACTACTACTACTACTACTACTACTACTACTACTACTACTACTACTACTACTACTACTACTACTACTACTACTACTACTACTACTACTACTACTACTACTACTACTACTACTACTACTACTACTACTACTACTACTACTACTACTACTACTACTACTACTACTACTACTACTACTACTACTACTACTACTACTACTACTACTACTACTACTACTACTACTACTACTACTACTACTACTACTACTACTACTACTACTACTACTACTACTACTACTACTACTACTACTACTACTACTACTACTACTACTACTACTACTACTACTACTACTACTACTACTACTACTACTACTACTACTACTACTACTACTACTACTACTACTACTACTACTACTACTACTACTACTACTACTACTACTACTACTACTACTACTACTACTACTACTACTACTACTACTACTACTACTACTACTACTACTACTACTACTACTACTACTACTACTACTACTACTACTACTACTACTACTACTACTACTACTACTACTACTACTACTACTACTACTACTACTACTACTACTACTACTACTACTACTACTACTACTACTACTACTACTACTACTACTACTACTACTACTACTACTACTACTACTACTACTACTACTACTACTACTACTACTACTACTACTACTACTACTACTACTACTACTACTACTACTACTACTACTACTACTACTACTACTACTACTACTACTACTACTACTACTACTACTACTACTACTACTACTACTACCACTACTACTACTACTACTACTACTACTACTACTACTACTACTTGACACAATCTTTATTAGGAAACTTGAAATGGAGATGTGAAACACAAATACAGCCATGTAGATGGAGCAGCAATGCAATACAATGTCCAAAAACTCAAGAATTCATTATCATGGGGCAATGTTGGGCAAATGTCTGTCAGGTACTATCACGCTCAGGCTGCCCGCAACCTGCACATCGTCGTGAAATTCATCCTGTTGCGGCGGTATGACGATCTTGAACCACGCAAACAGGTGACTGCCCATCGCATAAGGCGCTTACAACGGAGCTGACCCATGATTACCGATACGTGTAGGTCGACGTTCTTCTCAGCAATCAGGCATGCCAGTGTCTTCAGTGCCATTGAACATTCTCTGCCAATCATGCCCGAGGTAGAAAAAACTAGCGGTGTAAACGTACCTCTGTCAACTGCTGTCACCCGCTCTCCGTACTGGCGCTTCTTCATCCGTTCATGCGTTCGGAGCTGGCTGATGACTTCCTGACGCGACAGATAGCTTGCCTTTGGGTGTGTAACCCGGATGTCGAAAAAGGCATCTTGCTGTCTCGTCCAGAAGCCACAAGCCCGGATGTCCAGGCGGGCACCTGCCGAGCGGTTGGCTGTCCTCCCTTGGAGCCGCTCACCATCATATGGTAGTAGAGGCGGTTCTACCTCCACATCCCGGACCGCCTCACGCATCACGTCAGCCAACAAGTCCCGGATCTCATTGTGGCGTGCCATGGGGTAGCCCCCTGCCGGACACATCATCGCACTACTACTACTACTACTACTACTACTACTACTACTACTACTACTACTACTACTACTACTACTACTACTACTACTACTACTACTACTACTACTACTACTACTACTACTACTACTACTACTACTACTACTACTACTACTACTACTACTACTACTACTACTACTACTACTACTACTACTACTACTACTACTACTACTACTACTACTACTACTACTACTACTACTACTACTACTACTACTACTACTACTACTACTACTACTACTACTACTACTACTACTACTACTACTACTACTACTACTACTACTACTACTACTACTACTACTACTACTACTACTACTACTACTACTACTACTACTACTACTACTACTACTACTACTACTACTACTACTACTACTACTACTACTACTACTACTACTACTACTACTACTACTACTACTACTACTACTACTACTACTACTACTACTACTACTACTACTACTACTACTACTACTACTACTACTACTACTACTACTACTACTACTACTACTACTACTACTACTACTACTACTACTACTACTACTACTACTACTACTACTACTACTACTACTACTTGACACAATCTTTATTAGGAAACTTGAAATGGAGATGTGAAACACAAATACAGCCATGTAGATGGAGCAGCAATGCAATACAATGTCCAAAAACTCAAGAATTCATTATCATGGGGCAATGTTGGGCAAATGTCTGTCAGGTACTATCACGCTCAGGCTGCCCGCAACCTGCACATCGTCGTGAAATTCATCCTGTTGCGGCGGTATGACGATCTTGAACCACGCAAACAGGTGACTGCCCATCGCATAAGGCAGACTGACAGCTTACAACGGAGCTGACCCATGATTACCGATACGTGTAGGTCGACGTTCTTCTCAGCAATCAGGCATGCCAGTGTCTTCAGTGCCATTGAACATTCTCTGCCAATCATGCCCGAGGTAGAAAAAACTAGCGGTGTAAACGTACCTCTGTCAACTGCTGTCACCCGCTCTCCGTACTGGCGCTTCTTCATCCGTTCATGCGTTCGGAGCTGGCTGATGACTTCCTGACGCGACAGCAAGCTTGCCTTTGGGTGTGTAACCCGGATGTCGAAAAAGGCATCTTGCTGTCTCGTCCAGAAGCCACAAGCCCGGATGTCCAGGCGGGCACCTGCCGAGCGGTTGGCTGTCCTCCCTTGGAGCCGCTCACCATCATATGGTAGTAGAGGCGGTTCTACCTCCACATCCCGGACCGCCTCACGCATCACGTCAGCCAACAAGTCCCGGATCTCATTGTGGCGTGCCATGGGGTAGCCCCCTGCCGGACACATCATCGCATGGTCTATTGTGTTTGCAGCACCACATACACAACTACTACTACTACTACTACTACTACTACTACTACTACTACTACTACTACTACTACTACTACTACTACTACTACTACTACTACTACTACTACTACTACTACTACTACTACTACTACTACTACTACTACTACTACTACTACTACTACTACTACTACTACTACTACTACTACTACTACTACTACTACTACTACTACTACTACTACTACTACTACTACTACTACTACTACTACTACTACTACTACTACTACTACTACTACTACTACTACTACTACTACTACTACTACTACTACTACTACTACTACTACTACTACTACTACTACTACTACTACTACTACTACTACTACTACTACTACTACTACTACTACTACTACTACTACTACTACTACTACTACTACTACTACTACTACTACTACTACTACTACTACTACTACTACTACTACTACTACTACTACTACTACTACTACTACTACTACTACTACTACTACTACTACTACTACTACTACTACTACTACTACTACTACTACTACTACTACTACTACTACTACTACTACTACTACTACTACTACTACTACTACTACTACTACTACTACTACTACTACTACTACTACTACTACTACTACTACTACTACTACTACTACTACTACTACTACTACTACTACTACTACTACTACTACTACTACTACTACTACTACTACTACTACTACTACTACTACTACTGATGTCATAAATAATAAATATATCCCTACGTTAACTGGCCGGACTGAGGTTTCTGATTCGGAGCGGAAGCTGCTGGCATTACCAGTGCGATATGGTGGCCTCGCTATTCCTGTGGTGTCGGAGGACGCAGAGGTGCAGCGCCGGATAAGTGAAGTTGTCACTGGGCCCGTCGTGCGAATGCTGCGGTCGGGGTCCAATGAGTTGACGCCGGCTCGGGTTGTCTCCGACACCAGCGTTCTTCGGAGACATCAAAACAATCAACGTGCTGCTATGCATAGGACCCAGCTGTCAGAGCTGGCCCCTGCCCTAAGTGGCCCTCAGCGTGTTCTGCTGGAAACCTCCAGAGATGCCGGTGTGGGAAGTTGGCTTACGGCGGAGCCGCTTGCCTCCTGTGGATTCGTCTTGAACAAGTCCGCCTTTCGTGATGCAGTGGCAATTCGTTACGGCTGGCCACTGGATGAATTACCATCATCCTGCGTATGTGGAGCGGCCATGACGCTCGATCACGCTGCGGTATGTCCAACAGGGGGCTACCCAAGTCTACGCCATAATGAGATTCGGGACCTGTTGGCGGAGGTGTTTTCGGCTGTCATTTCAGATATAAGGATAGAGCCTACGTTGCTGCCTTTGACTGGTGAGTCATTGGATTGTGCCACTGCCAATCGTTCTCCTGAGGCTCGTTTGGACATTTGTGCAAGGGGCTTCTGGTCTCGACAGCAAGATGCATTTTTTGATGTGAGGGTCACCCACCCCTCGGCGTCCTTGCTGTCGAGATCGGATGTACTTGCCCAGTTGTCTCGTAACGAAGCACAGAAGAAACGGGCCTATCTACAACGTGTGATTGATGTTGAGCGAGGCACCTTCACACCTTTGGTTTTCGCGACCAATGGTATGTGCGCTTCCGAATGTTCCCGTGCTCTAAAGAACATTGTTCAGCTCATTGTCGAGAAGCAGCCGGAGCTTAGTTATGCAATGGTAATGTCGCATTTGCGCTGCAGGATCTCTTTTATTTTGCTCCGCTGGCTGATTACTTGCTTTCGTGGGTGCAGAGCTTCATACTGCCGAAAGCGTGTAGCAATTTCATTCCTGGACCAATGCCGTTTGCTCCAGTTGTGAGTGGGAATATAATTATAAGGAGTGGGAATATAATTATAAGGCCCTCCATGTGCTGTGCGCGGAGGCCTTCGGTTAATTTCAATATCTTCCTTTTTGGCCGGCTTTCTAAGTTGCTCTATTGTGAATAATGATCTGCTTTGATAGTAGTGACTGCTAATAATTGCCTGGATTTGATTCGAGTTCGGATTTTTCTTCCATCATCTTTCCGATCACATTATCATGGATTTTCAATAAAGTTCTTTGACTACTACTACTACTACTACTACTACTACTACTACTACTACTACTACTACTACTACTACTACTACTACTACTACTACTACTACTACTACTACTACTACTACTACTACTACTACTACTACTACTACTACTACTACTACTACTACTACTACTACTACTACTACTACTACTACTACTACTACTACTACTACTACTACTACTACTACTACTACTACTACTACTACTACTACTACTACTACTACTACTACTACTACTACTACTACTACTACTACTACTACTACTACTACTACTACTACTACTACTACTACTACTACTACTACTACTACTACTACTACTACTACTACTACTACTACTACTACTACTACTACTACTACTACTACTACTACTACTACTACTACTACTACTACTACTACTACTACTACTACTACTACTACTACTACTACTACTACTACTACTACTACTACTACTACTACTACTACTACTACTACTACTACTACTACTACTACTACTACTACTACTACTACTACTACTACTACTACTACTACTACTACTACTACTACTACTACTACTACTACTACTACTACTACTACTACTACTACTACTACTACTACTACTACTACTACTACTACTACTACTACTACTACTACTACTACTACTACTACTACTACTACTACTACTACTACTACTACTACTACTACTACTACTACTACTACTACTACTACTACTACTACTACTACTACTACTACTACTACTACTACTACTACTACTACTACTACTACTACTACTACTACTACTACTACTACTACTACTACTACTACTACTACTACTACTACTACTACTACTACTACTACTACTACTACTACTACTACTACTACTACTACTACTACTACTACTACTACTACTACTACTACTACTACTACTACTACTACTACTACTACTACTACTACTACTACTACTACTACTACTACTACTACTACTACTACTACTACTACTACTACTACTACTACTACTACTACTACTACTACTACTACTACTACTACTACTACTACTACTACTACTACTACTACTACTACTACTACTACTACTACTACTACTACTACTACTACTACTACTACTACTACTACTACTACTACTACTACTACTACTACTACTACTACTACTACTACTACTACTACTACTACTACTACTACTACTACTACTACTACTACTACTACTACTACTACTACTACTACTACTACTACTACTACTACTACTACTACTACTACTACTACTACTACTACTACTACTACTACTACTACTACTACTACTACTACTACTACTACTACTACTACTACTACTACTACTACTACTACTACTACTACTACTACTACTACTACTACTACTACTACTACTACTACTACTACTACTACTACTACTACTACTACTACTACTACTACTACTACTACTACTACTACTACTACTACTACTACTACTACTACTACTACTACTACTACTACTACTACTACTACTACTACTACTACTACTACTACTACTACTACTACTACTACTACTACTACTACTACTACTACTACTACTACTACTACTACTACTACTACTACTACTACTACTACTACTACTACTACTACTACTACTACTACTACTACTACTACTACTACTACTACTACTACTACTACTACTACTACTACTACTACTACTACTACTACTACTACTACTACTACTACTACTACTACTACTACTACTACTACTACTACTACTACTACTACTACTACTACTACTACTACTACTACTACTACTACTACTACTACTACTACTAATGCAGCCAAGACAGTTCTGCTGGTGAAACCCGCCCTGGAGTCAGAAGCCCGAGAGCTGTTCGACCCAACGGGTATACATGTGCTGACCAATGGTGTTCGTTATCTTGGCGGGGCCATTGGTGAGGAGGAATTTGTACAGGAGAGTCTGTGTCGTCATGTTTCCGTATGGTGCAGGGAGGTCGGTACTCTCTCCACTCTGGCGGAAACCCAGCCACATGCTGCATATTCTGTTTTCTCCCGTGGATTGAGGTCGCGCTGGCGCTATCATGTGTGCTCACATGGCTTGCCGGAGCCGGATGCTTTCGGCAGGCTAGATAATGTGATTGACAACAGTTTGATACCAGCAATCACTGGTCGGAAGAACATGTCCGCCATTGAGCGGAGTCTCATCGGCTTGCCTGTTAAGTCCGGTGGTCTCTCAATTCCTGCCATTGGGCCTCATGCAGTGCATCAGTGGACCTCCAGTATGGCCTCGGCACGGCCGGTGATTGATTTGCTTCGTCGCCCTGATGCTGACATTGCTCCGGCTGATTTGCAGGCGGAGGTAATAGCGTTGCGAAATGCCGAACGTCGGAGAATGGCTACTGCGGCTAAGGAGGCTCAGGTTGCTTTGCGTCCTGAGCTCAGCCCATGTCAGCGAGTGCTGTTGGAGATTGCTGCTGATGCTGGCGTGTCCAGTTGGCTAACGGCTGAGCCTCTGGCTGTGAACGGCTTTGCGCTAAATAAAGCATGTTTCCGGGATGGTCTCGCCCTGCGCTATGGCTGGGGTATTGATGGCCTCCCACCAACTTGTGTGTGTGGTAGAGACATGTCTGTCGACCATGCATTGACATGCCCTACAGGAGGCTACCCAAGTCTGCGACACAATGAGCTTCGTGATGTGCTGGTGGAGGTGATGACTTCTGCCATCCCGGATGTTCAGACAGAGCCACCGCTTTTGCCGTTGGATGGTGAACAACTTCACGGCGCTACCGCTAATCGTGCTGCAGAGGCTCGATTGGATATCCGTGCAAGGGGCTTTTGGTCGCCACAGCAAGATGCATTCTTTGATGTGAGGGTTACTCACCCCTCGGCGTCTTTGCTGTCGCGACAGGAAGTCCTTGCACAGATTTCCCGGAATGAACATCAGAAGAAGCGGGCCTATCTTCAGCGTGTTGTCGATGTCGAGAGGGGGTCATTCACTCCGCTCGTATTCTCGACAAACGGCGTATGTGGCACGGAGTGCTCTCGTGCATTGAAGAACATTGTTCAGCTGGTGGTTAACAAGCATAGTGACCTCCAGTACGCTGTTGTGATGGCACAGCTACGCTGCAAAATTGCATTTGTTTTGCTGAGGTGGTCAATCACGTGCCTCCGTGGTTGCAGAGCGTCTTACTTGAGGAAGAGAATAGGCCCATCTTTTCTCGACCAATGTCGCCTTCTGTCCATGTAACCGCCTTCGGTATTCATTCATATGTTGGCCTATTTAACATTGGCATGCTCTGCGGATTTGTAGGCATGCTAGGCAATTTAAATATTACCCTGCAAAGTATTTTGTAGGTGCTTGACTACTATACTACGTCATGTATTACAATTGGTACATGACTTAATAATAGCCGTTTGGCATGGTACAATAACCTTTTTTGTTTTATTTTTTATTTTTAATGGCTTTCTCTTCTTCCTCGGATGGTTTACAATTTGTATCACAATTATTTGTGGGTTCAGCAATAAAGGATGTGACTACTACTACTACTACTACTACTACTACTACTACTACTACTACTACTACTACTACTACTACTACTACTACTACTACTACTACTACTACTACTACTACTACTACTACTACTACTACTACTACTACTACTACTACTACTACTACTACTACTACTACTACTACTACTACTACTACTACTACTACTACTACTACTACTACTACTACTACTACTACTACTACTACTACTACTACTACTACTACTACTACTACTACTACTACTACTACTACTACTACTACTACTACTACTACTACTACTACTACTACTACTACTACTACTACTACTACTACTACTACTACTACTACTACTACTACTACTACTACTACTACTACTACTACTACTACTACTACTACTACTACTACTACTACTACTACTACTACTACTACTACTACTACTACTACTACTACTACTACTACTACTACTACTACTACTACTACTACTACTACTACTACTACTACTACTACTACTACTACTACTACTACTACTACTACTACTACTACTACTACTACTACTACTACTACTACTACTACTACTACTACTACTACTACTACTACTACTACTACTACTACTACTACTACTACTACTACTACTACTACTACTACTACTACTACTACTACTACTACTACTACTACTACTACTACTACTACTACTACTACTACTACTACTACTACTACTACTACTACTACTACTACTACTACTACTACTACTACTACTACTACTACTACTACTACTACTACTACTACTACTACTACTACTACTACTACTACTACTACTACTACTACTACTACTACTACTACTACTACTACTACTACTACTACTACTACTACTACTACTACTACTACTACTACTACTACTACTACTACTACTACTACTACTACTACTACTACTACTACTACTACTACTACTACTACTACTACTACTACTACTACTACTACTACTACTACTACTACTACTACTACTACTACTACTACTACTACTACTACTACTACTACTACTACTACTACTACTACTACTACTACTACTACTACTACTACTACTACTACTACTACTACTACTACTACTACTACTACTACTACTACTACTACTACTACTACTACTACTACTACTACTACTACTACTACTACTACTACTACTACTACTACTACTACTACTACTACTACTACTACTACTACTACTACTACTACTACTACTACTACTACTACTACTACTACTACTACTACTACTACTACTACTACTACTACTACTACTACTACTACTACTACTACTACTACTACTACTACTACTACTACTACTACTACTACTACTACTACTACTACTACTACTACTACTACTACTACTACTACTACTACTACTACTACTACTACTACTACTACTACTACTACTACTACTACTACTACTACTACTACTACTACTACTACTACTACTACTACTACTACTACTACTACTACTACTACTACTACTACTACTACTACTACTACTACTACTACTACTACTACTACTACTACTACTACTACTACTACTACTACTACTACTACTACTACTACTACTACTACTACTACTACTACTACTACTACTACTACTACTACTACTACTACTACTACTACTACTACTACTACTACTACTACTACTACTACTACTACTACTACTACTACTACTACTACTACTACTACTACTACTACTACTACTACTACTACTACTACTACTACTACTACTACTACTACTACTACTACTACTACTACTACTACTACTACTACTACTACTACTACTACTACTACTACTACTACTACTACTACTACTACTACTACTACTACTACTACTACTACTACTACTACTACTACTACTACTACTACTACTACTACTACTACTACTACTACTACTACTACTACTACTACTACTACTACTACTACTACTACTACTACTACTACTACTACTACTACTACTACTACTACTACTACTACTACTACTACTACTACTACTACTACTACTACTACTACTACTACTACTACTACTACTACTACTACTACTACTACTACTACTACTACTACTACTACTACTACTACTACTACTACTACTACTACTACTACTACTACTACTACTACTACTACTACTACTACTACTACTACTACTACTACTACTACTACTACTACTACTACTACTACTACTACTACTACTACTACTACTACTACTACTACTACTACTACTACTACTACTACTACTACTACTACTACTACTACTACTACTACTACTACTACTACTACTACTACTACTACTACTACTACTACTACTACTACTACTACTACTACTACTACTACTACTACTACTACTACTACTACTACTACTACTACTACTACTACTACTACTACTACTACTACTACTACTACTACTACTACTACTACTACTACTACTACTACTACTACTACTACTACTACTACTACTACTACTACTACTACTACTACTACTACTACTACTACTACTACTACTACTACTACTACTACTACTACTACTACTACTACTACTACTACTACTACTACTACTACTACTACTACTACTACTACTACTACTACTACTACTACTACTACTACTACTACTACTACTACTACTACTACTACTACTACTACTACTACTACTACTACTACTACTACTACTACTACTACTACTACTACTACTACTACTACTACTACTACTACTACTACTACTACTACTACTACTACTACTACTACTACTACTACTACTACTACTACTACTACTACTACTACTACTACTACTACTACTACTACTACTACTACTACTACTACTACTACTACTACTACTACTACTACTACTACTACTACTACTACTACTACTACTACTACTACTACTACTACTACTACTACTACTACTACTACTACTACTACTACTACTACTACTACTACTACTACTACTACTACTACTACTACTACTACTACTACTACTACTACTACTACTACTACTACTACTACTACTACTACTACTACTACTACTACTACTACTGACCAAACCACTTTTACGGGCAAAAAAATACCATGGTAAGCACACAAGTGATGGAAAAGAGTGAGTAAGAACGAAAGAGAGAAAGAAAGAGAGAATGCTCTAGTATGTCAAGAGAAGTAATCAATTGTTAAGGTCTTTGAGCTATTGTTATATTGTCCAGATTGACGCATGGACACTGAATCTCAGCCGGCAGCCTGTCGACACTGCACCAACAACGACGAGCGGACGCGACGCTGGTAGGATGATCGGCAACCGCGAAAGCAGGTTATTGCCCACCGTACGAGGCAGAATGCCAGCCGAACACGCAATGCACTGACGATGCTTGAATACCGGATGTCTTTATTGCGCTCCGCGAGCCGACCGGCAAGTGTCGCCAGGAATCGTGAGCACTCCGGCCCCGCCATCCCATTCGTGGCGAACACAAGAGGGGTGAAAGAGCCTCTCTCGACTTCAGTGACCCTGGCACCGTACTGCTGCTTCTTTTGCCGTTCATGGGCCCTGAGTTGGTTAAGGACTTCTGGACCAGACAGCACAGACGCCTTAGGGTCGGTTACCCTAACATCAAAATAAGCGTCTTGCTGCCTTGTCCAGAAGCCCCGGGCACGAATGTCCAGCCGAGCCTCATCAGTCCGGTTAGCCGTCGCATAGGGCAGATCCTCGCCAGACAGCGGCCGGAGACGTGGCTCTGTCTCGACATCGCGAACAGCTTCGGAGAGCGTCTCCGCCAGGATGTCACGCACATTATCGTGCCGGGCAGATGGATACCCGCCGGCGGGGCAGGTTAGCAAATGGTCCATCGTGGAGGCATCACCACAGACACAAGTGGACGGTAGCCCAGGGAGCTGCAGACCATACCGTAGAGCAAGTGCATCACGGAAGTCACTGGCATTCAAGACGGTGCCGTGCGCCAGACGAGGCTCCGCCGTAAGCCAGGAAGACACACCGGCAGAGCCGGCAACGTCCATCAAAAGCTGCTGTGTGGCGGATAGATGATCCTGCAGACCGGCCAAAGATGCTTTGCCAGCCCGACGCCTTGATTGTGCAGCAGCCCGCCGTGCGCCTTCCGCCTCCTGGAGCGCCTCCGCCATCTCCCGTAGGCCAGACGAACCACCACCATCCGCCCCGCCATCAGCAGCTGATCCCACACGACCAGTCTCAGGCACGTCCGGGAACCTGTATAGCCCCCGCACTGGCCGAGTCGTCTTAACTGTATCGTTGTACATTATCGTGGCAGTGTCCGCCAACATCGGGATGGCTATGCCGCCACACTTGGAAGGTGCCGACATCAATCTGCGCAAGGCGCTCCCGGAGGCAATTGGCTGACCCAACAGCGGAGGCAAAAGATGATTATCCACTGCACTGTCGAGAGGCGCCATGGTTTCGCCGGAGCAGAGCGAAGCACGCATGAGATATCTCCACTTGGGGACCAGCCCTCTCACTGCGGCTGTATACGCAGCATGTGGCTGGGTCTCCGCAAAATCACCACACCGGCGGACCTGGCGGGAAAAGCGACCGACCTCCGCAGCCAGGTGTTGGCTGCAGTACTCAGGTGTCCCGATCGGTGCACCCAGGTACTTGGACCCCTCACCAGTGATTATGACACCCGTGCCATCAAACACGGTATTGGCTTGCTCCAACAGATGATTCTTGACCACCAGCACAGTCTTTTGAGCATTTGGATTGTAGCCATAGCGTGGTCCGAGAGCTGCGATCGTGTCCCAGTAGCCGCGAAGACGAAGCAGCCTCCCAAGGGCAGCATCATCATCTGCATACCACAACTGGAAGGTGTCTGGGTGCAGATGAGCCAGGCGGCGGACAAGCTGGGTAATGGCCAGGGCGTAAATGGCCATGGCGAGAGGGTCACCCTGACATGTGCCCTCTGTTGAATGTAGTTCGCCAGAGCCGGTCACGAACAAACGCACGCGATCCGTATGGGTATTGCTAGCGAACGTTGCCAGTGCTGGGCAAAGACGCCGAATGTTGTGGAGTGCAGCCTTACGATTGACGGAATTGAACGCATTTGATGCGTCAACTAACAGGATTCCTTCCGTGCTGGGGTTATTGAACCCTTCACGCATAGCGTGGACACAAGTCTCGCAGGCGGATGGGATTCCAACGCATAATTGGGAAGGTGCAACAACGTCCATAACATCGCTCTCCACCACTCGCATGACTGCCCTGGCGATGATGCGGCGATGGACCTCGCCGACCGCAATGGGACGCACACCAGGACGCTTGTCGAGGGCAATCAACCGGGCTGCAGTGAACGCCTCGAGATCCCTCCCGCCGACACTGTCCGTGCATATCCTGCGTGCGGCTTCTGCAAGTACACTACACAGCTGGTCAGAGGCAGCCGCGTAGCAGGTCAGCATCGCTCGCCATCCATCAGCGTCCACCCCGGATGGACCTGACGAGCCCTTGATCGAACGAGCAATCTTCTTGATTAAATCAGCGGTGATGGCCGCGAATAGCACGGTACGGACGGGCTCGGGCTCGCCTTCCAGGAGCACATCAGGGTCTGGATCTGCCCCAGCTGGATGTTTCTGCCGCAGGATATCGTCGACCGTTTCCCCCGTGGCCGGATCGGCGATGTCGTCAAGTCTCAAAACACCCGGACTCTTAGATTCCGACAGGCAGCGGATGGCGGAGTTGATGTTGCCGCTGAACACGTGTCGGCTGAAGTCAGTGTCGGTATGACCCCGCTCGGAGCGTGCGCTGGTGACCCGTCGTGGCCGGAGATGAGCCTGGATACACCTGGCGTCAAGGAGTAGGTCCTCCAATTTCCCTGCTTTCCACAACTCGAGCCTGGATCGCAGGATGGTAGCGTTCTCCCCACCTCGAGACGATCCGAGAGGCTTTTGGAGGAGCAAATGGCAGGCAATAGTGAGTACTGTCCAGGCTATGCCACTCAAGGGTGTATCCAAGTTGAAGAATGATATAATATTGGCTATCTCCATGACAAACTCGCGCCCTGCAGATCCAAGTGGAAGCATAAATATGTTTCGTTTCCAGTGAACAACTTCGTCAAACAATGTCCTGACAATGTCGTACTCCCGCTCGTCCCCGACAGACCATGGCCCGCAACTACTCCGACCACCAGAACGATTGCTGCCAGGTCCCGACTCCGACCGCCCCACCTGGGGAACATGGCTAGATTGATTATCCAGTTGACCCACCGAAATCCGACCACGAGCAACAGGCCCGGCGGCAACCGAGGCGACAGACGCCGAGGAAGGGTCAGCATAGGAGGGATCGGCCGCAGCCGAGGCAATATGGGTTGGTAGCTGAACCGTGGTACTATCATTTTCAGAACTACGGACCGGAGGGAGGTCAACACGCAACCCCCGTGACTCCCCAGCACAATCAGCAGAAGCACCTGCGGACAGTGGGTCAGTAGCATCAATCGAAGCCGCCTCCGAGCACGCGAGAGCAGGCAGATCCACACGCAGGGGCTGCATGGATGAAGCAGCAGCAACAGATTGAGAGGATTGCGTAGAACTCGCGGCTCCAGGGTGCAACGCCGCACGGGAACGGTCCGTGGCCGACGACTGGGGTCTGGAAAGCGAAGTATTCCGCCCTCTGCGAGGCACCCACCCCGGTACTGATTCGGGTGGTGCGTCAGGCAGTGAACGCTCCCCAGCAGCACCGCCAGTGACAACCGCAACGCTAAGATTGGTATTTCCAAAGTTTGTGCATCTCTGGTCCCTGCCGGGGTAACAGTCTACACAACATCTTCCCGCTGCGTTGCAGGAGCAAGAGCGGCACGTGCCCGACGCCCTACATAACAGGGGGATGGCGGGTGACTACTACTACTACTACTACTACTACTACTACTACTACTACTACTACTACTACTACTACTACTACTACTACTACTACTACTACTACTACTACTACTACTACTACTACTACTACTACTACTACTACTACTACTACTACTACTACTACTACTACTACTACTACTACTACTACTACTACTACTACTACTACTACTACTACTACTACTACTACTACTACTACTACTACTACTACTACTACTACTACTACTACTACTACTACTACTACTACTGAGAACGTTGACTTTATTTGATAACAAACTGGGTGCCGGAATGAAGAATTCAAAAAACGGAAGCAAAGAAGGCAATGGTGACAAATCCAATCCAGTATATCGTAGATAGGAAAATCAAATCAAATAAATCGGAAAATCCAATAAGAAAATATAATAAAAGAATCAAGTCAACTATCGAATACCAAAACAAAGAGTAAACTTGCATCCGCAAACACAATCAAAGCAGCACCGTTTACCCAACTCATCCAACAACCCAGACAAGAGAAAACCAGCAAAATTGCTACAACAAAAATACAGACAATATCATGAAACAGTTAGGTCAGGCATGCTAAACAGCCAGGTGGGCACGGGCCCTACACTCCGCCACAAAACCGCCATGACCAGCACCCATGAGCCTTCGGCGGTACGAGTGCCGTGACCCCCGCAGACAAGTTATTTGCCAGCGAATCAGGCACACACTGATCCGGGCACGAAGCTGGCGCATGATCAGTGAGTAGGGGAGATCACGGTTCCTCTCACTGATTTGAGCTGCTAACGACTTCAGGAATATTGACGCCTCCGGCGCACACTGCCCATTGGTGGCGAAAACCAACGGCGTGAACGAACCGCGGTCGACGTTGTTGATCCGGCTCGAGTACTGGCGCTTCTTCTGCCTCTCGTTGTCAGACAACTGGCTCGCTACTCCCGAACGCGACAGCAAAGACGGCCTTGGGTGGGTAACCCGAACATCAAAGAAGGCGTTTTGCTGTCGCGTCCAGAAACCGCGAGCCCGTATGTCTGCACGAGCGGCATCAGCTCTAATACCTGAGACCGTCTCACCATCGAGAGGCAGCAGAACAGGCTCCAACTCGACATCATACGCCACCTCGGACATGGCACTAGCCAGCAGGTCCCGAACCTCGTTGTGACGTTGCGTTGGGTACCCGCCACAGGGGCATGTCATGGCGTGGTGGCTTGTCATGTCTTTGCCACACACGCATGATGCTGGCAAACCTTCCAAGGGAAGGCCATATCGTAGGCCCACAGCATCACGGAAATCCGTCCTGCTGAAAACGGTCCCAGGCATTGTAGTCGCAGGTGGAGTCGTCAACCAACTTGAGACGCCATCTTCACCTGCGACCTCTACCAGTAGCCGTTGCGTGGGCGGGAGGCCGGATCGGATCTCCTCTGCCAAGTTCCGCTGCTGAACACGGCGCGCCGCCCGAGCACCTGCAGCCAATGTCTTGCATGCTGTTACCACAGACGACACCTCATGCGTGGAGGTGCCACCGACTACCAACTCCACCATGGGTGCAATGGCGTCTCGGCACAAGGTGCGCTCAGCAGCCGCCCGTGACACATTGCTACGGACCGCAAGACCACCAAGCTTTGCTGGAAGGGAAAGCAGTGCTCGCAAACCTCCCTCAACCGGCACAGAATGGCCCGTGAATGCAGGCAGCAGCTGATCATTTAGGACGCGATCCAGGGGTGCGTAGAGTGCCCCGTCAGCATTAGCAACGCGCTGCAAGTATGACCACCGAGACTGAATGGCAGAGATGAATAAATGGTAAGCCGCGTGGGGCTGGGTCTCTGCAACACTCGCCAGCCTCTTGGTTAAAGCACACCAGTCACCCACACGGCTTCCCACAAACCCATCACAGAACTCAGTGCTGCCGATGACTCCACCGAGATACCGGACGCCATCAGAGCAAATCCGGATGCCAGTGCCAGCAAATACTCGCTCAGCGTCTGACACCAGATGGCTCTTGACGAGGAGCACGGTCTTGGCAGCATTAGGCTTGTAGCCATACTTCGGGCCCTCAGCCGAGATGCAGTTCCAGTACTCACCGAGTGCCACAACGCGGTCCACAGCGGCATCGTCGTCAGCATACCACACCTGCATGGAACCACTGCATGTTGTGGACAGATGCTTGGCCAGAGGGACGGTAGCCAAAGCATAAAATGCCATGGCCAGTGGATCTCCTTGGCACGTGCCCTCTCTTGAGTAGAGTGTCTCGCCACCATCCAGGTACAGGGGGATATCCGCTTGGTACGTGTTCACAAATACCCGCCCTGCAGCTGGGCACACGCGTGGTATGTTGTTCAGTGCAGCTGCCCGGTTCACTGA
>NC_088645.1:23999232-24016732 GCF_964019385.1 Sycon ciliatum | reverse complement strand
CTACTACTACTACTACTACTACTACTACTACTACTACTACTACTACTACTACTACTACTACTACTACTACTACTACTACTACTACTACTACTACTACTACTACTACTACTACTACTACTACTACTACTACTACTACTACTACTACTACTACTACTACTACTACTACTACTACTACTACTACTACTACTACTACTACTACTACTACTACTACTACTACTACTACTACTACTACTACTACTACTACTACTACTACTACTACTACTACTACTACTACTACTACATTTGCCCAACATTGCCCCATGATAATGAATTCTTGAGTTTTTGGACATTGTATTGCATTGCTGCTCCATCTACATGGCTGTATTTGTGTTTCACATCTCCATTTCAAGTTTCCTAATAAAGATTGTGTCAACTACTACTACTACTACTACTACTACTACTACTACTACTACTACTACTACTACTACTACTACTACTACTACTACTACTACTACTACTACTACTACTACTACTACTACTACTACTACTACTACTACTACTACTACTACTACTACTACTACTACTACTACTACTACTACTACTACTACTACTACTACTACTACTACTACTACTACTACTACTACTACTACTACTACTACTACTACTACTACTACTACTACTACTACTACTACTACTACTACTACTACTACTACTACTACTACTACTACTACTACTACTACTACTACTACTACTACTACTACTACTACTACTACTACTACTACTACTACTACTACTACTACTACTACATTTGCCCAACATTGCCCCATGATAATGAATTCTTGAGTTTTTGGACATTGTATTGCATTGCTGCTCCATCTACATGGCTGTATTTGTGTTTCACATCTCCATTTCAAGTTTCCTAATAAAGATTGTGTCAACTACTACTACTACTACTACTACTACTACTACTACTACTACTACTACTACTACTACTACTACTACTACTACTACTACTACTACTACTACTACTACTACTACTACTACTACTACTACTACTACTACTACTACTACTACTACTACTACTACTACTACTACTACTACTACTACTACTACTACTACTACTACTACTACTACTACTACTACTACTACTACTACTACTACTACTACTACTACTACTACTACTACTACTACTACTACTACTACTACTACTACTACTACTACTACTACTACTACTACTACTACTACTACTACTACTACTACTACTACTACTACTACTACTACTACTACTACTACTACTACTACTACTACTACTACTACTACTACTACTACTACTACTACTACTACTACTACTACTACTACTACTACTACTACTACTACTACTACTACTACTACTACTACTACTACTACTACTACTACTACTACTACTACTACTACTACTACTACTACTACTACTACTACTACTACTACTACTACTACTACTACTACTACTACTACTACTACTACTACTACTACTACTACTACTACTACTACTACTACTACTACTACTACTACTACTACTACTACTACTACTACTACTACTACTACTACTACTACTACTACTACTACTACTACTACTACTACTACTACTACTACTACTACTACTACTACTACTACTACTACTACTACTACTACTACTACTACTACTACTACTACTACTACTACTACTACTACTACTACTACTACTACTACTACTACTACTACTACTACTACTACTACTACTACTACTACTACTACTACTACGTTATCAATCGTCAGCTCATGAATCACCTTGAGCGTTACAAACTCCTGACACCCCACCAGTTCGGGTTTCGTCGCCGCCTCGGGACCTCAGATGCGCTACAGGCTCTACACCACGCCTGGATCACAGCCGTCGGCCGAGGCGGTGCAGCACGTATTCTAGCCGTGGATATTGCCGGAGCATTCGACCGTGTGTCCCATGCTGGCCTCCTCCACAAAGTCCGCCATCTTGGCATTGGCGGTCCCCTGCATACCTGGCTCTCTTCCTACCTAGGTGGACGGTCCATTCAATGCTTGGTGGGCGGCCAAACCTCATCGCTGTATACCATATCAGCAGGAGTTCCCCAAGGGAGCATACTCGGCCCTACACTCTTCCTGATTTACGTGAACGACGCCTCAGAGACCCTGTCACCCGGAGCCCACCTGGAGGCGTACGCCGACGATACTACCTTGTACAGCCTGATATCCCTCGACACATCCCCAGCCGACGCAGCATTGAGCCTCCAGACTTCTGTTGATCGCTTGCATCAGTGGGGCCGCAGATGGCGCATCTCCTTCGAACCGTCGAAGTCCCAAGCCATGACCGCCACTCTCCGCAGAACCCCCATCAATTTGCCTCGTATTGTCTTCGGCGGCACTCCTGTCCTTGAGGAGAAGGCGCTCTCTTTACTTGGAGTGACCTTTGACTCGAAGCTGTCATTCAGCACTCATCTCCGGAAGGTTGCCACTCGAGCCAAACAACGCCTGGGCTTCCTGCGCCGTGCAGCGCACATTCTCTCTCCAGCCGGCCGCACCACAGTATACAAGGCATTTGTTCGACCAGTTATGGAGTATGCCCCCCTCATCTGGATAGGTGCTCCGCCCAGCTACCTGCAACGCCTGGATCATATCCAACGCTGTGCTCTGCGAATCATCGGTCCAGGTGCACTATTACCTAGCCTGGCCATCCGTCGTACTGTTGCCTCGCTTGCCTGCCTATACAAGCTGCATTACCTGCCTGGCCCTCCGCAGCTGCTCTCTGTTTTGCCACCGCGCCATTTCCCCTCATCCAGCCCCAGAACTCGCAGCGAGCATGGTAGCGTCATTGGCCATGACCACCAGCTCCAACACCAGCTGCTTGCATCTGTCCCGCTGGCATTAAAGCGCTCGTTCCCGCACTGCAGTATTAGTGACTGGAACTCCCTCCCCGCCGCTCTTCTGTCCCAGCCTCCCCACAGCAAGGGAATGCAAGCATTCAAAACTAATGTTTATCGCCATCTGCGAAGCACAAACTGGCTCTGGGCAGTCGACTCGCTATGATGATGCTCTCGTCGTTCTCCTCTATCCCTATCTATGCACCACAACTGGCTCAGACAACCGACTCGCCATGATCAGCCATGATGATGCTCCTCTCAGTAACAGCCCTTGTAATTTGTTAATAGTCTCACAGTTTCTCCCGCACACTCGCTGATGTTAACCCTTCCTTTCTTTTCATTTTGCTGACTCGTACAGCTCTATCTTTTGCGTGTTTTTGGCCGTGATGCCGAGACCTCAGGTCGGCAGAGCCATCAATGCCCCACCATCACTGCTGCGTCTCGGTGCAGCCCCTGCTCAATAGTTGTCACGTTCGTCCTAGTCTCAGTATCATTGTCTTTCTTTATTATTTTCGAGCTGGGAGTGTGAACATAGTAAAAAAAAAAAAAAAAAAAAAAAAAAAAACTACTACTACTACTACTACTACTACTACTACTACTACTATAGCAACAGTTGACATAATTATTATGGTCCTGGAAAGTGGAGAAAAATAGAAAATTTACGACCGCGCAGATGACCTCGCACTGAGCCGTCAAATGTAAAAGGATATTACAGGCTACGAGTTACATGTACTTGCCAAGTATGAATAACTGTCCGCTACTGTAACAAGATAATAAGCAAATAGGAGATCCCCGCGATAGGCGTCGGCCTTTGGGTAATCCTGAAGTAAAGATTATTTGAAACTCGGGTATTGAGCCAATAATAATTGTAGAAAGGAAAGGATATCTGACTGTATAATAGTATCTAGTTACAGTGGTGGAGAATTAGTCTTAACTCAGTGCGAAGTGCAATAATTAAACTAAACACTAATAGACTAACGTTACTGAGACATTCAAAGTCCTGACACCTGGCAAGTTGTGGCAACTAACAAATCTCCAGTGCCCAAACCAACGGCGCCATCCAGCTTGGAAGGTTCAAGGTTATGGTAGAACCAAGAGTACAATCATAACCAGGTTAACTAGTACTATGTACTCTTGGTAGAACCTATCGTATGAGGGGAAGGTGAGCGCAGCGAAAATGTGCATAAGCTATGTCCCAGGTAGTGGTTGCGACGCTATGTCCCACGGCAACAAAGACTGTCGACTGTTACAGGTGTTACAGGATGATGACGAGACCAGTTACTAGTAATATCTACTGTCTTGGCAACGTGATCTAACTACAAATAAGGAATATTTTTGCCCGTACAAGAGGCTTTTATAGCAGTAGTATGTATTTAAGATTGAACAACTCAACAGTGTTGACACACAAATTCAAAGAGCGCCGATGAGGCAAAAAAAGGAAGAAGAAAAATTAAAAGATGAGGCTATAGCCAGTGTGAAGACCCAGTAAAGGTAAAGATAATGAAGAACATACATGGAGTGTGACTTGCACCAAGGAAAAAGAAGTCTATAAGGATATACAACGGTCACTCAAGGATATACAACGTTCACTACACATTGGTAACGCGAATATCCAGACGCTCAAGGCCTGTCCAGGGGATCTCCTGCTCAGAGAAATTTCATGTGTGTTGGGAAAAAGAACCAAGAAATGTACTAAGAAAGAAAACAAAAGAAGGAGACACAGCAATGGCGCTAGTCAATCCCTCAAGGTGTTGGTACTGTATGCCAAAACAGTAGTGAGTTTATAGGTGACAGTGGTCGAAGAGGGAATGTCTGAATTCGGGGAGAATATAATAGAAGTGAGAGTGCGAGGCCGGTGTCATGACGTAAAAAAAGTCATGCATGATCATACTCGTACAAAACGATATTAATTTTTTAAATTAAATCACGGAGGTTTTATAATTATAGCGGTGGTACGTGGTGACAGTCAATTTTTTTCTTCAGAATTTTCCCGTTTGTGTCTTTCCCTCAAACCAATACATGTTTTATATAGGAAGACGAATTTCGCGTTCGTGTTCAAGTCAAATGCCATGTCACGATGTGCCCGTGTGTGCGTATGCTTGACTGTTCCATACTAAGCAAGCATATTATAATATTATTAGTCTGGCAAACCTGACCAAGCATATCCCTTCGCACCTCTGGCCAGCTCAATCAGTCAATTCCTGAGATTCTCTGGATCCTGAGCTACTCTGCTTCATGGTTTCTTATTAATTATCTCTTCACACCTTTCCTTTCCTTCGTTGCTTCTTTCCTACATGTCCACATTGATGCTAAATAGACCCAGTTCTCGCGAATATGTACTAGTAATGTGCGAAGTTAAAAATCTCTTCTTCGTACTGTCGACCCCATCGCGGGTTTGCAACAAGACGGTTTGGAGACAAGCCAACAATGTTGTGAAACAGCAACCGTCCTAAGGGCCTGTGGTATCCCGACGATTCACCGAAAACGCGTTCACAGCGCGACCATTCGCAGAACGACGTTTCACCGAAAGACATTTCACAGAGTGTCAGATTTAGCGACTGTTCACTTCGCCAAAAGTCAGGTTCACAGAAAACAGGTTCATCGACAGCATGTTCACGGAATTTCGGTTCACAGCATAGCAGTTTCATGGAAAACGGTGAAACATATCGCTGATGACATGGATTATATCACATTCGAATCCTGTAAAGAATAGCAGTTTCACCGCACAGCAGTTCACCAAAACATGTTGCTGATGCCAGCGATATACCTCGTACTTGAATCCTTGCATTCGGTCCCCGCTGGGAGACGTTGCCGAATGTTTTGAGAGACTGGAAGGTGAATTCTCCCCTGAGGCGGAGGAAGTATTGACCTACTTTGAGACTTACTACATCAGCGGCCTAAGAGCTGACGCCTGACGGCCCCGGGTGACGGGTACAGACTGATCCAACAGAGACTATCTTAAGTTTCATTTTCTTTTTACTTTTAAATTTGTTTGTTTGTTTTGTTTTGCTTTTTCTTTAGTTGTTGCGTCAGCCGTCAGGCCAGTGATATCACGTTCTGTGATTGCCCGTATAAGAGGCTTAAAAAAGTCTAAGAACTGACAGGACCAGAAAAACGCCTTTGTTTCACCATCAGTGGTGGAACGTCCGGTCGTGCACACAAGAACGGTTAGTACCGTAGTGACCACATGAATCGTGAGCAGCGCCAACCACCCGAGTTTTTTTTGCGTGGTATTGCCCATAATCTGACTTTCTTTGTGGAGCCGTGATGTGGTAATTTCCGGCAAATGCCACCACAAGTTAATACTGTAGATACTCCCACCGTTCACTACATTTCACTGTCCATTTCACTGTCCATTTCACTGTCCATTTCACTATCCATTTCACTATCCATTTCACTATCCATTTCACTGTCCATTTCACTGTCCATTTCACTGTCCATTTCACTATCCATTTCACTATCCATTTCACTGTCCATTTCACTATCCATTTCACTGTCCATTTCACTGTCCATTTCACTGTCCATTTCACTGTCCATTTCACTGTCCATTTCACTGTCCATTTCACTGTCCATTTCACTGTCCATTTCACTGTCCATTTCACTATCCATTTCACTGTCCATTTCACTGTCCATTTCACTGTCCATTTCACTGTCCATTTCACTGTCCATTTCACTATCCATTCTAAATGGACTCACGTTACTGTGCACGCCTGACTGCTCAAAATCTGGTTTAGCAGGTGAACTCGATCGCAGAACTTTAGCCGACATTTTCCATGTTACTTATTGTATTATGGTGTCATGCAAAAAATGAACCAGCTACATTGTATCTATCCGTTTCACAGTCTTCACCACAGCACACTTTTAAAAACATTGCAAATGTTGCACCATGTGGACATTTTTGATTTGGGCCAATATACTGTTACCGGTACAATTTCATTCTCTTGGTACTCGTACAGTACGTAATATTCGGTGAACTGTCCATATTTTTGCTTGTTTGAAGTCTTATTTTACATCGCAAACCAAACGGGCATTGATGCCCAATATTATGATGGCGATAGAATAAAAAGTGTGGCTCGATAAAGCTGCACTTGAGAAAATGAGAAAACAGTCAATAGGAAGAATTTGTACCAGTAATTACAAGTCATTCGGTGAAGAATTGCGTCTGTGAACCGGGATTCGACGCAACAGAATTCTGTGAATGAAATTCGATGAATAGATATTTCCGTGAATCGGCATTGGCGGTGAACTGTCATTCTGTGAAATGCCTTTTGGAGAAACGTCGTTCTGCACCTCATGGTCGACACTGACTCGCGCTGTTGTCAGGAGTTCGCGAGGTGTTTGTCGCTCTAGAAACGGAGCATAACTGTAAGAACAAGTTAGTAGGTTTCCCTAGTGATGTTTGGGCTTGTAGATCGAGAGCAACAACTGCATTAGCCAACCTGATCCTATTAACTAACGAGGGGTGAGTGAGTTCCCCGACACACTCGGTGTGTATTGAGCAGGGAGTAGTGCCGCTTTGCAGGTTAGCCGGGAGGAAGGTTCGATGCATTTGCCGAAAGGCGGGCTCACGCTCCGGCATGGCTACACTTCCCCTTGTCTAACCCCCAAGACGAAATGTAAAATAGTAGCCGACTGGCCGAAATAAAAAAATTAAAAGGCTTCTCGTATGCTCAGGATAGCAGTTGTTAGTCAGCTCTGCTACAAAGGGCGCGTTCGAATCGTCACTCTTTGACTTTTCGAGGAGTTTCGTTTTTCTAACGAGGTGGCTTTTTTTGCCTCTTCAGAAAACGAAAGTCTCCTCGAAACTCCACAACCTCATCCGATGGAAGAGGTGGATTTGTTCCGAAGAGTTTGGAATACATGGTCGATCGAATCGGACGTCATTATCGCCACAATTCCACTGAAAACTCTAAAAATGATAGAAACCGTTTTATTGGGACGCTTCAACTACATGTCATGTAAACTCTTTTTTTAAAAGAATTTGTTCGAAAAGTTAATGAAGACAATTCGAACGCTCCCTAAGGGTCAAGTCGCCAGGAAAAGCGCGAGCCATCAAGCATGTAAGCAGTGGCTCGGTGCCTCAGTTGTCGCCGAAGTCGCTACAGCCTCCTCCTCCTCCTCCTCCTCCTCCTCGTACAGTGGTCCCCAGTGCGGGATTCGACAAGATGCTTAGGAGGCAACAGTGTTGTGAATGGCCAACAGTCTTCAGTGCTTGTTCTGCACCTCCATAGGCGGCACTGACTCACGCCGCTCTCTGGAGGGTGCCAGGTGTTTGTCACGCTGGAAACAGAGTGTCAATGTAAGGTGGTATCCGTAGTGATGTTTAGGCTCGGAGAGCACTACAGTCATAATGCAGTGCTCTCGAAGCGCAACTTTCATTAGCCTACTCAAGCTCAACTGAGTAAGTTGTGATATCCCCCAAACACTATGCATTGAGCAAGGAGTCGTGCTTTCTTCCAGGTTTGCAAGTCGAAGGTTCAGGGACTTCTCGTGTGCTCTGGGTGGTAGTTGTGCGTGTCAGTCAGTGTCGGTTAAAGTCGTTAGGAAAGGCACGAGCTGTTACGTAGGTAGCAATGCCCAGTTCCTCACGTATCGCCGAAGTCGCTACATACGACCTCCTCTTCGTATTGTACTGTTGTCCCCAGCGCTGCACGCAACGCGGACTTGCGACAGGATGGTTCGGAGGCAACAGCGTGTGAATGGCCAACAATCGGATTATCCTCAGCACTTGTTCTGCATCTCCATGGGCGACACTGACTCACGCTGTTGTCTGGAGTTCGCGAGGTTTTTATCGCGCTCGAAAACGGAGCCGAGCGGTGATGTAAGTGGGTAACACTCATGATGTCTGGCTAGATGATCGAAAGCACTGCATAATGCAGTGCTCTCGTACAGCAAACTTCATTAGCCGTCTGAAACTCAACTGACTTGGCGATGAATTCACCGAAACAACTTTCAAACACTGTGTATTAAGCAGGAAGTTGTGCTTTCTTGCAAGTTTGCCGAGTCGAAGGTTCGATGGACTTCTCGTGTGCTCTGTATGGCAGTCGTGAGGCAGTCAAGTGTGACAAGTCGACAGGAAGAAAGCGCATGCTCCAGTCCCACATAGGGAGCTAGCAACGCGCAAATCGAGTGAAGAAGACGAGTTGCCGCTGCCAGGAGCCGCGGACACAAGGCAGTCGTTGTGGATCTCGGTAAGTACATGAGTGTACAGTTTATTGTGTGCAAAGGGACTCGGAGGGTAATGTTTGGGTATTCTAGCGCCGCCAGGCCGACGGAACTAATGGAAGTCTTCATCATTATTAATTTTTGATACAGAATCTCGGGAGTGCTAGCTGTTTAGACCGTGTCGACCCTGTTAGGCCTCAGGCTCAGACGCAGTAGAGCTTTAGAGTGACTGATAATTATTGTGTACACGTATTTCAGTAAAGTATTTTTGAAGAAAGGTGGCTACTCCAAACGCTGGAGCTCGCGCTTCCTGCCGACTGACTGCAGGTTTGCCGAGTGGACGGCCCGGTATTCTTCTCGTGTGCTCCACCCTGCAGTCGTAGTCAGTCAAGTGTCAGTCAGTCGGCAGGAAGCGCGAGTTCCAACGTTTGGACTAGCCGCCTTCTTCTACACTTACCGCCGCAGTCCCAACATCTCAGTTCAAGTATTTTAGTTACCAAAACAGTGATAGGGACTTCGGCGATAACGTACGTGTTATTTTATGGACATGGACACTGGCAAGAAAGCCGCTACATTCGAGTTCGTTATAAGTGAAGTCGAGTGTATGTTCAAGCTATGCGTCATGGCTCATGCCAGGAGTCATGGCATGCAGGTGGTGACAGTCCGCGGGTTTCTTGGCATTCCCCTCCTATCAAAATGGATGGCGCCGTGGTGATGAACATTATCCGTTCTGTTTAGACCTTTGGTGCTAGGAACCGATGGGAACGTTACTATTTCTGTTTTAAGTCCCTGGGCCCTCGTGCTTCGTGGCACCTTCATTCGCTTCCTTGCTATTGAGCACCTCTGCTCGTTTGGTCACTGCGAATTAAAAATAAAATCAACAACAACAACAACAACAACAACAACAACAACAACAACAACAACTATAGTACATAGTAGCTGCTTTTGCTAAACAAATCCTTTCCCAAGGCATTCTCACAGGGCAGTCCTGTAGTTTTACGGTCTTGCTAGGGCTCTACTGCCACGCTGACAGCGTCGTACCCAGTTTCTGGTCCAGCTGTACCCCCCCCCCCCCACACCCCCCGGGCCCGCCCCTGGCCCCATCAAGCCAGGAAAATGCAGCACACTTGAAGTTTAGTGTTGCATCATTTCACCAAACCATTGCCAGAAGAGCAGGGTTCTAGCCAGGTCAAAATAGTAGGGGGGAGAGGGGGGGCAGGGAACTTGAGCAGTTACCCCATAACCCATTTTTCCATTTTCAAAACAACTTCTTGCAACGCGAAATGCAACGTACTGTATGGGGCGAACACCTGACTTCACCCCAGACAAATGTGCCTGTATGAACTCTCATACTGACTATCGACTGCATTTTCGTTGAATGGCATGACAAAACACAAAAATCGGACCATGAGTAGTACGGGGGGGGGGGGGGGGGGGCGCTGCGCCCCCTACCCCCCCCCCCCCTTTAACTAGAACCCTGGAAGAGCATGCACCTGGGGGATCATAGGAGAACTGTAGCTGCTGCTGCAAGTAGTACTGAATTTCCTTGTGTACAAGGGGCACTCCACTATAACTTGTAGGGCCGAAACAATTATACCGATAACTCGCATATCGAACGTGAAGAGTGCAATCGATAATCGTTAGTGTTCAAAATGAGTGCTAACGGTTTTATGCATGCATATCAGTGACAGTATTCTAGCCTTTGCCGCGTGACTCCATCCGATAGTGGATACGAGTGCAATCATGTACTTTCAAGCTCAGTAAAATTGATTTGTGTTTTTGAAAGAGATCAGGAGAGAAGACTGCCTTTTCGGTTCATTTGTGGGAGAAGTCGGAGATGAGAGCAGTTGCCAGAGGGTGATGACAAGATTCTTCACTCTAGAAACAACATGAAATTCTCTACTTGAGTAGTTCACGTTGATGAAACCAGCCAGATATCTACACATGTCGACAGAGCGGTGCCACAAATTTCTAACGTGGCGAAGGCATCATAGAACGTCTTCAAAAACAGGTGTTCCATACAGCCGACAAGAATCGATAAAACCAATATATCGATCGTTAAGGATATTGGTTGTACTTTAGGCGTTATTGAATTATCGTTTCAGCTAGGGGTGAAACGGTTACCCTTTAAGGTAACAAACGGGTATCTGGCTTAACGGGCGGGTTATCGGGTACCCTTTATCCGCCATACTTTTTCCAAAAACATTGCATTTGCTTGGGATCGTAAGCGCAACATGTCTTTTGCAGGCATTCTGATAGGAGAGAGATTTTCGGGCAACAATTTAGCTACAGTAGCCTTCCGGATTTCACGCCAGGAGGATATGCGAAGTCATGCAAGTACACTACACCGCGACAAGCACAGCGTGCACAACCACTGCGCTACATGCAAACAGTCAAAATAGTCGTAGCTACAATGGATACCGTGATATGTAGCAGGATTGAACGAGGGAAAACACACTCAAAACTGTGCACTGAACTGTACAACTGTACAAGCAAGCTTATAACTTAATACTGTACCCTACACGACTATCGGGTACTCGTTTGCTAACGGATCAGCAGCTAAACAGACGGGTACCCGGGTTACCCGGATCACCCCTTTCACCCCTAGTTTCAGCCCTAATTATAAGTCGTGATCCCTTTTTCAAGTGTGAACTATGATTGTTTCCATACATGCACATACACTGTTGGTAGGAAGGTAGGAAGTCACACTCAGTCGATTGTAAGTTGCAGCATCTTCTTTGCACTTGCAGTGTAAAAAAAGGTCATGCGGCGACTTACAGTGCTCCTCAATAGCATCCAGTCGCGTCACTCAATTGAGTAAGAGCTGGGCGTTGCACAGCCATAGGCCTCTGTGAAATGGTGCAAGGCCACACACTTGAGTGACGCGACTGGATTTCATCAAGTTGAGCAGGGCTGTATATTCGGGGTAAATACAGTAGCCGTGTTTGGCGCGCGCACACACGCATGAATGCATGCACACACGCACGCGCACATGCACAATACACAACGTAGAGAGAGAGAGAGAGAGAGAGAGAGAGAGAGAGGATGTGTCGTATGCCAGCAAGACAGCAACTTTGAAAAGAGGTATAATTATAGGAACAGTTATTGCACTAAAGCTACTCGAAAAGGAGTTCTATAATAATATTGAGTGAAGCAGCAGGTCGCGCCAGGCAACAGTTCTCTTGTCAAGTTCTACTGTGTATGTTTTTGGGGGTCAGCATAAAAGTTTCAACAAAAATCACTCTAGGCTCGTTGTAAAAGCAGATTTCTGCATTAGCGTTGTTGGGTCTCACACTGTCATTAAATAAAGCGCAGTTCCAAGTGAAAACATGTCAAATTTACAAATGACTCGCGGCAATGGCGCTACCAGGAGCTTAAGGAAACGCAAAAGGGAAGGCGACTCAACGGCAGACGGCACAGTTCGATTCGTAGAAGTGTCAGGGGGTCATTGCTTAGTTTTAACGCACACCAGAACCGTAACCATCGCTCGTACGCATCATCCGCAACCGTATGCACATGATAACACGTATCCGACGGATACAGTGGCAATAGAAAATGAACAAATCAGATGTGTTCAAAAAACGTTGTTGCACAGCATGCGTGGCTCACAACCACAGCTGCTCATGCAAAGCAATTGGGTCATCTGTACTCTGCTCTTAGAGCTCAGACTGGTGAGTGCCCGCTAAATATTATAAGATAAGCAGGTCGGAGCAGTCGTGTCAACACAGGCTGCTGCCGTTGTGGCAGGCTGGTGGGTAGCGAGCACATCCTCTGCTCACACAGTACCGCTCAGGCCGGCGAGAGTGGTCTGCATGCGCTGTACCTTGCCGATAAGAAACTGCTTGTCCCGGCCCTCCTGCACGAACAGGCACACACACGGATAAAACCAGGGAACGGTCAGCGATGGGACGCACGCCAGGTCAGCACTCGTAATCAAGAAAGGGAAGCGGGAAAACCGAGGTTCCGATTTTTGAATGAAACAGCAATTTTGTGAGTATCCTCATGAATACACAGGCATGCATGACTGGGAGAGGTTAACCAACATACCTTTTATACATGTGCATATGATACGACATGTGCATATATACAATATGCCATGTCATGTACGTGTATTGTACACGTCTAAACAAAGTTCTTTTCTCAATTTTAAAAGCTGTCAGCTGAGAAGAGGGGTCGGTTCGCAGTCTCCGAACCCCCCTGGGAAGAAAGGAGAACTGTGTAGTGTGGTCGGTATTGTAGTTTCCTTACAAGTTGCAGCTGGTCCTTGAGAAGGTTGATGTTCTCCTTCTGAGCCCTGGACAATGCGTAGTAGTAGTAGATGACCAGCCTAGAGAGAGAGAGAGCGAGCGAGAGAGAGAGCGAGAGAGAGAGAGAGAGAGAGAGAGAGAGAGAGAGAGAGAGAGAGAGAGAGAGAGAGAGAGAGAGAGAGAGAGAGCGAGAGAGAGAGCGAGAGAGAGAGCGAGAGAGAGAGCGAGAGAGAGAGAGAGAGAGAGCCAGAGAGAGAGAGAGAGAGAGAGCGAGAGCCAGAGAGAGAGAGAAAGAGCCAGAGAGAGAGAGACTCATTCCGGCAGCAGGTGAACAGACAGTCACAGACAACACAGAGTAGAGTTTTAAAATAGATATTAGGCAACTGCATGTCATGTTCATTCCCCACAACAGCAACAAGAGGTTCGGTGTACAGAAAATATTTTAATTCCTTCTGACAGCTGTTTCGGTCATCAGAGACCTCATCAGAGAAGGTAGAATGTTGAATGACTCGAAAAGAAATATTCACCTATTTTATACTGACTCTTGCAACAATAGACGGCGCATTGCCGCAGAACGCAAAGGTGGTGTTGGTGAAGCGGACCCAGAATTTTTAAGGGCCGAGTGCTGCTGCTTACTTTCTTGTAACTGCATGTAAATTGTTTCTATGCCGAGTGACAGACTTCTCCCCACGGCAGACAGATGCATAGCCTGTCTGGGGCAAGGGGGGGGGGGCATGTCCCCCCCCCCCACCCCCTAAAAATTTCGATCTAGATTCGGGGTGCACATGGATGACATGCGGGATTCAATCATTCCCATGCAAACAAAGTATGTTACATCCAGGCTAGTACCAAGAGTAGAAAAACAAGAGTGTGCAACTCCGGGATGGGTTGGCCCGCGGCGGAATTTTTTGTTGACGTAATCTTTTCGACGACGCACGCGCTGCGAGTCCTTTGGAAAGTTTTGCCTCGTGCACTTGGCCGGGCTTTACATTACAAGGTCGGTACCTAGCATGTGCTCTCACACTGCTCTGTGGCAAAATGCGCGTTCTTCTGAAAAAAGGTGACGTCAACAACAAATTCCGCCGCGGGCGGGGGTATCTGCAGATTGTGCAGAAGAGATCCGGAGTTGCACACTCTTGTTTATCTACTCTTGGTAGTACCATATACCGAACTGCTTTACTGTACAAGCTAGACATGTACAGCGCTGCTCAATGAAATCCAGTTAAGTCACTCAAGTACACGCCGGGCGCTGTGCAGCCCTAGCTAGACCTGCGAACACTGGGCTGCGAAATCATGCAAGGCGCAATCTCGAGTGACGCGACTGGATTTCATTGAGCAGCACTGTAGAGTGTTGTGCTATGTTGATCGTGAGTGTGTACAGCAGCGCTACTCAGCCAACATCACCCAACTGTACTTACAGCATCAGGATGAGCAGGGGTGCTATGAACGCTGCCGAGCCGATGAAGTCGATGATGGTCTCCAGCCAGCCGGGTGCCTTGTCAATCAGTTCGGGAATGATGTCATAGATGTGTTCCTTGCCCCTGTGTGTGCATGATGTCATGATGTCATGATGGTACAGACACATACGCGTGTGCACATGTACACACAATGCATGCACGCACATACGTGCAAGCACAAGCACACACACACACATATGCGCACATACACACACACACACGCACGCACACACAAACATGCACATACAATTATACATACACACAAAGAAACGCAAACCAGTCATTGAAAGGGTACAGAGAGAGAGAGAGAGGGAGTGTAGTGAATACGTGTCTGTTCACCTGTGCATGTGTGTGTGTGCATGTGCATGTGTGTGTGTGCATGTGCATGTGCGTGTGCGTGTGCGTGTGCGTGTGCGTGTGCGTGTGCGTGTGTGTGTGTGTGTGTGTAGGGATTCACTGGCCAGAAAAAGCCACTTCATAGCTGTGTGGTGTAGACCAGGCTGAATAGTGGCGGTCAATTCTTCAGCCTTGCAAGCTGTTGAATGGTGCAATCCCAGCACAAGCTGCTATGGCTTCTGCTGTAGCATCGCTATCATCGCCTCCGGCGATGGGCGTCCTATGGTCCAATGGTCCAATGGTCCAATGGTCCAATGGTCCAATGGTGTGTGTGTGTGTGTGTGTGTGTGTGTGTGTGTGTGTGTGTGTGTGTGTGTGTGTGTGTGTGTGTGTGTGTGTGTGTGTGTGTGTGTGTGTGTGTGTGTGTGTGTGTGTGTGTGTGTGTGTGTGTGTGTGTGTGTGTGTGTGTGTGTGTGTGTGTGTGTGTGTGTGTGTGTGTGTGTGTGTGTGTGTGTGTGTGTGTGTGTGTGTGTGTGTGTGTGTGTGTGTGTGTGTGTGTGTGTGTGTGTGTGTGTGTGTGTGTGTGTGTGTGTGTGTGTGTGTGTGTGTGTGTGTGTGTGTGTGTGTGTGTGTGTGTGTGTGTGTGTGTGTGTGTGTGTGTGTGTGTGTGTGTGTGTGTGTGTGTGTGTGTGTGTGTGTGTGTGTGTGTGTGTGTGTGTGTGTGTGTGTGTGTGTGTGTGTGTGTGTGTGTGTGTGTGTGTGTGTGTGTGTGTGTGTGTGTGTGTGTGTGTGTGTGTGTGTGTGTGTGTGTGTGTGTGTGTGTGTGTGTGTGTGTGTGTGTGTGTGTGTGTGTGTGTGTGTGTGTGTGTGTGTGTGTGTGTGTGTGTGTGTGTGTGTGTGTGTGTGTGTGTGTGTGTGTGTGTGTGTGTGTGTGTGTGTGTGTGTGTGTGTGTGTGTGTGTGTGTGTGTGTGTGTGTGTGTGTGTGTGTGTGTGTGTGTGTGTGTGTGTGTGTGTGTGTGTGTGTGTGTGTGTGTGTGTGTGTGTGTGTGTGTGTGTGTGTGTGTGTGTGTGTGTGTGTGTGTGTGTGTGTGTGTGTGTGTGTGTGTGTGTGTGTGTGTGTGTGTGTGTGTGTGTGTGTGTGTGTGTGTGTGTGTGTGTGTGTGTGTGTGTGTGTGTGTGTGTGTGTGTGTGTGTGTGTGTGTGTGTGTGTGTGTGTGTGTGTGTGTGTGTGTGTGTGTGTGTGTGTGTGTGTGTGTGTGTGTGTGTGTGTGTGTGTGTGTGTGTGTGTGTGTGTGTGTGTGTGTGTGTGTGTGTGTGTGTGTGTGTGTGTGTGTGTGTGTGTGTGTGTGTGTGTGTGTGTGTGTGTGTGTGTGTGTGTGTGTGTGTGTGTGTGTGTGTGCGTGCAAGCGTATACACATAGGTGCAGAGTGTTTCAGCAAAGATTCATTCTAGTGACCTTGCATAGGTATAAGTTATTGTGTGTGCGTGTCATGGCCTTACCGAAATGGTCCACACTGGGCAGAGGGTGTGATCCTGAA
Organism: Sycon ciliatum; assembly: GCF_964019385.1. Classification (NCBI taxonomy): domain Eukaryota; kingdom Metazoa; phylum Porifera; class Calcarea; order Leucosolenida; family Sycettidae; genus Sycon; species Sycon ciliatum. The sequence goes on along the minus strand of NC_088645.1, from coordinate 24,000,100 downwards.
GTGCAGAGAGATTATACACGACCACAAACACACACACACACACACACACACACACACACACACCCACGCACACACACACACACAGACCAGATGGATATGAAGCGGTAGCTCTTATCTGTTTGGCAGCAAGGGACTAGACGCAGGCAATATTCCATTAGCCCACTCAGACCCTGAATAGTAAATGGTTCAATGAGTGATCACACAGCCTCAGCCAATTCGGCTCATTTTCATTTTATTCGCCTTGCGTTGGCCAGGGTCGTGATATACTGTCCCCGCAAGTAGCACCACATCCGGGTGGGAATCGGGCATGCTGGGAACGCAGGACATGCAAATATTCCCGAACCGATCAGGTTTCCTGACACTGTGCCGCTCGTCTAACCTGTATGAACGGAGTGGGGCTAATTTAGAATTCGAGAGAGAGAGATTTTAAGATTTAAAGCATCTGTTTGGCGGACATTGAACGTAGCGATAACCAATTTTAAAACTATGATAGCACCTACCTGACAATGGCATATCCGATAGGAATGAGACAAAGGAAGAGCGTAAGTAGCAGAAGAGCACGAAAGATGTTGCTGTTCCTCGCAGCCCTGTATGGCCGGTCACTCGGCTTCAGGTTGTGAAACAAGCTGAACTGTACGTGTGTCACGGGCAGCAACACAAACAGTGCGAAGCGTGCAGACGTACATACATTCACATGCACACACACGCACGCAGATGCACACACACACACACGCACATACACACACACACACACACACACACACCCACATACACACACACACACATGCACGCACACGCGCGCACACACACACACACACGCACGCACACACACGCATACACATATGTAGACAAACACTCGAACATTATG
>NC_088645.1:23989032-23996532 GCF_964019385.1 Sycon ciliatum | reverse complement strand
TGAGAAAGAAAAGAGAGGGAGAGAGGGAGAGAGGGAGGGGGGGGGAGAGAGAGAGAGAGAGAGAGAGAGAGAGAGAGAGAGAGAGAGAGAGAGAGAGAGAGAGAGAGAGAGAGAGAGAGAGAGAGAGAGAGAGAGAGAGAGAGAGAGAGAGAGAGAGAGAGAGAGAGAGAGAGAGAGAGAGAGAGAGAGAGAGAGAGAGAGAGAGAGAGAGAGAGAGAGAGAGAGAGAGAGAGAGAGAGAGAGAGAGAGAGAGAGAGAGAGAGAGAGAAAGAATAAAGTACGGAAAGCTCGGCGCAAGTTAGTGGACATCAACCCTATACCGGTGGATATTGATCCTCTACTCTCATCTCACCTGAGAAGGGTAGCGCGAACCTCGGTCCTGGGCGTACGCCACATTTCCAGCAGAGACAGCTGCTGGAAGACCGTCGGGAAGATGACATCAAACGCTGAGATGGTCAATGTTGCCGCCAAACCACGGATGAACAATGTGAACTGCTTTCCATAGGATATATCGCCGGTTATTTGTCGCTGTGCAACGAAACAAAACAAGGAAAACGACCATTGAAGTTGTCAGTGTTCAGTTAACGCCGGTTTCACTTTGGTTTGAAAACAGTTCAGCATTCCAAACCACGGTTTTCATTCAATTGTCGTCGAGGAAATCATCGAGAAGAAAGTAGTGAGCCATTGTCTTGCGCGGAGTTCGGAGTTGACCCTCGTCTCACACATGATCGACTGACGATTCATGAAACTATACTACGTATTGTTTCCATGGAAACATCGCCACGGTCACAGCACTGATGTTGTCGCACTGTACTGCATGTAGTACCATGCAATCGACAACGGGTCAGTACAGTCGGCGGCGCAGTCTAGGACTATATTTCAGAATGCTCTGTCTCCATATCAACGTGTTCGGCCTAGTTTCCTAGCATGTGACAGCTTTTTTTTAAGTGAAATGTTTTTTTAAATTATTGATATGTTTTGTTCTGCGTGGTTTGAGCCATTCTGTAACTACTCGCAGCTTCACAGTACCGTGCAAGCGAGAAGAAAACGCAACTGTGCCAGTCGCACATGAACAACGACAAGCTCAGGGAAGGTGTAGTAGAATTACGGGACTACAGTCCGTTTCAAAAAGATTTGCAATCCTGGCGATCGCCCGCGGAGTTTGGCGTCTTACCGTATGAGCACTCGAGCGCTGCCTGGAAAAACTCACTGTGAACTCGAAGAAATATTCCGCGCGAAAGCAGGAAAAATGACAACTCACTCACGTTGATACAGTCATGTACGTCTGGTTTACAACAAACGAGTTCTTCCTCGTATCGATAATGGAGTCAGAGAGGACATGTCGAAACGAAAGTGTTGTAAATGTTGACGAGCAGCATGTGTCCCAATCCGTTTTGTGACCAAAATAGTTTCTTTGAGCTGCGATGCTGTGTGACGAAAACGACATCGACACGGACTCATTCCCAAGGCCATGACTTGGCAAAGCTATCCGTGTGACTTCGACGACATTTTGAGAAAAGCAGACGCTTGTGAACGCTGATAGAAGACGGCGTTGACTGCTAAATTCAAATAAATTGGCGATCTTGAAATACTAAAATAAATCTCAAAAAGCTACAGCGCGATGACTTCCATATTCACTCACACCATTGCAGTGCTGTGGGTGTGTTCACATGGCGTGAGCCAGTCAAGTGTCAGTCAGTTCGGCAGGAAGCGCGACTTCCAACAACAAGTCGTTTGGTGCAGCCATCTTCTTTGTCTTGTACCAGCTTGATCACCAAAACAATGAAAAAATTTTGACTTGAGGATAGGTTGGGATTTGAACTCACAACTTCATGGTCAGCAGACAGCATTCATAACCACAAGGCCAAAAAGGAAAGGATAAATCGTGGGTTTTGATAAAATATCGATACTGGCTTCCTGGGCAAATTGTAAACCATGGGAAAAGGCCGGAAACCTGGCCGAAATTCTAACTCCTTAACGGCTGGTCCAATTGTTCCGAAACCTTCACAGAACAATTTGCCGTGTCCTAACAAGCCATTCTATGTACTTTGTTGTCCAAATTTCCCTTATCTTCATACTTTTTAAGACCCAAACCTGATTGTAAATCTTTTTGAAACAGACTATAGGGACCTTTCGCATTTGCTACGAAACGAATGCGAAACGAAAGTTTGATTCGGCTCGTAATCGTTTTGTTGAAAACAGATTTCAGGTTTCGCAAGTCGTCATGCAAATGTGCATGGCAACTACGAATACGGCCGCGGGCGCCGGTAGTTTGGCGTACGGGTTTTTACACGCACACGTGCATGGATCATGGAATCAAGGGAGAAATGTGTACCTTGCAAAACATGTGTACCCATCCAAATAAATGTGTACCTGACGGATTCGGAGCGTGCCACGAATGAAGAGGCTTCCATTCGTGAAAACGAGTTCTCTGCAGGGACTCTGACGAATCCTCGAACCCAGGTGACGAATCAGCATTCGTTTCGTATCCGTACGCGGGGTGCGAAAGGTCCCTACTATCGGGTCGGGTGGAACTAGGGTAGTGGGTATAGTGTTCATACTATTCAATGCATATGTTATACGCATCCCATATTTGGATCTCGACCCCCGGCATGATTCATACACACTCCATTACCCCCTACCCCTGCATGCAGTAATTCGTACACATTCCATTACCCCCTACCCCTACCCCTGCATGCAGTAATTCGTACACATTCCATTACCCCCTACCCCTGCATGCTGTAGTTCATACGCATTCCATTACCCCCTACCCCTGCATGCTGTAGTTCATACGCACTCCATTACCCCCTACCCCTAGCCCTGCATGCAGTAGTTCGTACACACTTCATAACCATATTTGACCCATTACCCCCTACCCCTAGCCCTGAATGCAGTAGTTCGTACGTACACACTTCATAACCATATTTGACCCATTTCCCCGCTGCCCCTGCATGTAATAATTAGTACCATACACATTTGTAGCCCGTTTTCCCTCCTTCTGCCCCTGCACATAAAAACCACCGTACATTTGATCTGATTACATCCCTTTATAGTGTACATAGTCGGGCTATACACATAATAGAGAGGTTCTGCTACACGGAACTACGTACCAAACTCCGTGTCAACTGCAGTGAAGTTTGACACGGATTTTTCGTACGTTGCACCGGTTCTGCTGTACGTAGCATGCTCGAACCATGCACGGACACCCCGCCACATGTACTCTGTACGCTCACTTTTCACACGGAGTCCGGTCCGTGTGAACCGCGCTTCACACGGAAAACGGTATGAAAAAATCCGTATCAAACTAAATCCCGTACCGCGGCGAAGTTTCGATACGTACTTTGGCACGTTATACCGTGTGGCAGAACCTCACTATTATGCGCGCCCAGCTAAATGGGCGCGCTCATGCATTGCACCGTACGTTTTATTGTAGTTCACATGTAGATAATCAAGCGAGGTACAGAGGGCTTGATGGCTGATCAAAGCCCAAGGGTCCAGCCCGAGGGCCGTAGGCGCCAAGGGCTGGGCCCGAGGGCTTTGGTCATCAAGCCCGACTGTACCTCGCTTGAATATGCTTCAGACGATCCCCAACATTTTTTTATTTTGAATCAAACTCGCTTCATTCTTCATTTGGGTGATCTCGAGTGTGGACAATGTCGGCCTTTCGTTTGGGATTTCAGAGCAGCCTGAAGTCTAAAGTGCATGTCGTTTTCGTCCCGTTCGTAAGTTTCACACAGAGATTACAGCAAAGGGAAAGTAATGTCAGCGGACGAAAAACCTGTTTCGTGAGAAATTTCTCAGGACAACGTGTCAAGAGCCAGACGTGGCTGAAGTGTCACGGAAGTATTTTCACTTCGACCATACACGCCTTGCTCACGCTGCATACTGCTGAGAGTTCTGCGGTGCTGGAGCTAGATTTCCAACTCCACAACTTGAGAGCCACCGCATCCCCGACCACCACCCCTATCGGTTTCTTGTTCTTATAGCCAGATCACCTTGAAAAGACTGAGATTGGGCATGATCAGGGCTTTGATGGTTTTGTCGTACAGTTGCCAATGGCAGCGGGCTTTGATGGTTTTCTCGTACAGGTTGTCAATGACAGCGGGCTTTGATGGAATATCAAAGCCCGCTCTCCGAGGCTGCTGATTGGTCGTAACCTAGCAAAGGGCACGTGGGTCGTTTGAAAATATAACCAAACTTTCCATAATCTAGCCAGTAGTCGAATCCTTTCTCTAATGCTGGTGTCAATAATCTGTCCTCGTCCCGTGAAGTATACGACTCTCAACTATAATAAACTGGTATCTCTGGTGGTCGTGTGCGAACATAACAAAACCCTATTGATAACATTGGCGCCCAACGTGGGGCTCGAACCCACGACCCTGAGATTAAGAGTCTCATGCTCTACCGACTGAGCACATTGGCGCCCAACGTGGGGCTCGAACCCACGACCCTGAGATTAAGAGCATAACAAATCTAGGGGCAGACGGGCCTCCCTTCCGAACAGTAAGAAGAATGGGGTATAGTGAGTGGAATTATGCACACTCGTATTGTAGGCCAGTTGGACCACCAGCAACACCACCATCACCCCCGACATTACCACCAACCAAACCTTCAACAACACCTTCAACAACAAATCCAACATCAACTGCAACCACAACACCCTTCCCGGCACACAACACCACCACGCCCACTAATGCCACCGGAGGATGCTCGACGGACGATTGAGCGACGCCGCAATACACGCCAGACCCGCCGTCGTCGAACCCCCGCCTTCATCGCCAGGTCTCGGCGACGGGCCGCAGCTCGCCTCCAACAGCGGGCCCGACCCCGGGCGAATCCTCCCCCACCGACCACACCTCCACCACCACCGCCACCGTCGAACCCGTCGGGCCGGTTCGACCGCTTCAGCCAGGACCCAGAACTGGTTTCGGAGGCCGACTGGTCCGATGCAGAGTAGGATCCACTGTAGAGTAGTATATTTAGCATAATTAATTGCACATGTGGGTATCTGCGGAATGAGTGCATGTTTGACTTGTATGTGCGTAGTGGTGTACGTGTACGTATCTGTGTGCTTGTTACAATGCATGCCTAATTCTTAGTATTATCAATTTTTTTTCCTAGATCGTGGGGACACGATTTTTGTTCCCCACGGGGGGAGGTAATGTTAGGGTGTCATCGATTGACGAATCTGGATTGAGTGCGAGCAGGCGGTGTGGTCCGAGCAACGCTGGCCCAATCGAACAAAACAAGGGTGTAGTACGCAAAATGTACGCATATCGTACAAAGATTCTGTGAAAGCTGTCCAAAAACGGCAAAGTCCATTTCCACTCCCGCCACTCCCGGTGTGGGGGCCGGTGTGGTCGGATTCCACTCCAAGTACACCTACTCCGGATTTGATCGGATTCGACCAAACGATCACGCTCACTCTGAGCACACTTGCTCGGGATTCGCCCAATCGATCATGCCCTTATACGCATCCCATATTTGGATCTCGACCCCGGCATGATTCATACACACTCCATTACCCCCTACCCATGCATGCAGTAATTCGTACACATTCCATTACCCCCTACCCCTACCCCTGCATGCAGTAATTCGTACACATTCCATTACCCCCTACCCCTGCATGCTGTAGTTCATACGCATTCCATTACCCCCTACCCCTGCATGCTGTAGTTCATACGCACTCCATTACCCCCTACCCCTAGCCCTGCATGCAGTAGTTCGTACACACTTCATAACCATATTTGACCCATTACCCCCTACCCCTAGCCCTGCATGCATGCAGTAGTTCGTACGTACACACTTCATAACCATATTTGACCCATTTCCCCGCTGCCCCTGCATGTAATAATTAGTACCATACACATTTGTAGCCCGTTTTCCCTCCTTCTGCCCCTGCACATAAAACCCACCGTACATTTGATCTGATTACATCCCTTTATAGTGTACATAGTCGGGCTATACACATAATATGCGCGCCCAGCTAAATGGGCGCGCTCATGCATTGCACCGTACGTTTTATTGTAGTTCACATAATATAACCAAACTTTCCATAATCTAGCCAGTAGTCGAATCCTTTCCCTAATGCTGGTGTCAATAATCTGTCCTCGTCCCGTGAAGTATACGACTCTCAACTATAATAAACTGGTATCTCTGGTGGTCGTGTGTGAACATAACAAAACCCTATTGATAACACATAGTACCGACTGGCGCGTAGCAACGCTGTTGGAGGTGGTCTGGCTGGAGGGGGTGTGGGGGATATTGTTGTTGTTGTTGTTGTTGACATTCTATTAAATTTTTGTATCGCAGACCAAACGGGCAATGGTGCCCAATATTATGACGGCGGAAAATATCCCCGGGAAAATTTGAAATTAGGGTGAAAAATCCTGCATTCTGAGCACTTCTGGGCCGGACCGGCTCCTACTCCCCTGCTACATACATAGACAAAATTAAACCGATGAGATCACTTACACTCTCCGTATTGGCGTCGATCGACTCCGTCGTGGCAAAGTAAATGGCTGTCCCGGCCGCCGCCCACATCAGCAGGATGATCAGGTTGATGACGACGCGGCGAGAGTACGCCTTCATCGTCTTGTCAAACGTCCACTTCTCGCTCAGCGCCTTCTCGTTCTGAAGCTCCTCCTGAAGAAATAGACACAAGAGAGCAGAGGATGTGAGGGCAAGCACGGTCAAATTGAAGCTCCTCCAGCACAGCTAGAGGTAAGAAAGACGCCGACGGACGCATAACCATCATTTGATCATTTCATATGAGCTATATGCGTGCTGCATCAGTATTATTATTATTACCGTATTATGCAGAGTATAGGTCACCCTTTAAACACCAGCCATTCCGGAAAAAAGTCAGTGCGGCTTATACTACGATTGTCAAATCAACGGTGGTAAATAGGGTAGATGTCTGTATTTCACGACAAACTGGGTTCAGCTTATGAGTTTAAGCTGAACCCAGATTGTTTTTGTCAGCGTGGCCTTTACTCGGGAAAATATGGTGACCCACCTACCACAGCACGGGACACCGCATCAACAATGACTGACCTCAAAGTCCTTCTTGATGCTGATGGACTTAAGTCTGGCGGTGCTCTCGTCGGTGATGGTGAACTCCCACGCACCAAACGTCTTGTTGCTGTAGCTGTACAAACCGCCGCTGTCCTGTACGTAACTCTCACGGTACGCCTTGGCCATGCTGCACGCACACGCACGACAAACCATGCACAGGTACATACAAAAATGAGCCAGTGTGAGAGAGCGGGAGGGACACACACAGTGCGTGTGTGCGTGTGTGTATGAGTGTGTGTACATGTGTGTGACTGCGTGTGTGCACGAGTGTGTGCACGAGTGTGTGCATGCATGTGTGCATGCATGTGTGCGCGTGTGTGTGTGCATGTGTGTGTGTACGTGCGTACGCACATGCATGTGCGTGCACGTGAAACACTCACGGAAAACAACATAACGCACAGCATTGCCAAAACCGTCACAGGG
>NC_088645.1:23969032-23986532 GCF_964019385.1 Sycon ciliatum | reverse complement strand
TGTGGCACTGTGTGCAGTTCAGTCAGAGCTAACGTTAATTACGCACCACGAGAGTGCTGCACCACAAAGACCCTTTCGCAGCGTCGGCAAAATTTTACCACTTGTCGTTGTTTTTTCGTATTTTTAGAGTCGAAGAACAAACAGGCAAATCTGCCTAATTACAGGATATCGACTTGTCAGCTTTCACAGCTTAAGGAGCTCCCCCTTCCTCTCGCTCTTAAAGAGCTCCCCCTTCCTCTCGCTCTCTACACGGCAGAAAGCACAGATCACGCTGGAGGAAGTCTAGTTCAGGATTTCACCAGCGCGTGATGGGAAACCATGGATGGGTTTGAAATGTGCCACCCATGATGTCCATCCATGTGCTGTTTACCTGCGGAATGAAGATGAAGCTGATGACTAACAGCGAGAGGAGAAGATTGAGAAAGACCAGCCAGCGTAGGAAGAGGAAATACGACACGACTCCGGTACCGAATCGACCTACAGAAGACAAAACGCACAAACACACATGATGCACACATTAGGGAGGGGGGGGGGGAGGCGAATGGGGGGGGGGGGGGAGGGGGGAAGCGGGGGGGGGGGGGGGGGAGTCCTGTAAAATAAACAGATTCTAAGTGACCAGTTTTCCCTCTTAGTTTCCAAGGAAACCAAAGTGCAAGTCAATGAGCCCATATCCAAGCTCTTGATAAGAGGAAGTTTTGCCAAGTTTCTTTACTGGCTTCTCATCAGGCATGCACATAAAATGGAAATGCTCGCCCTTTTCCGCCTTTTTAGGGCATAATTATTGAAAGAAAATCCTTTGATTCCTTTCCTTCCTTTTTTGGAAATCTACACTCGAAACCTTTATCCACAGTCAGGGACCACCCAAAAGTGCTCGCCTCTTATGCCTTTTTAGGAATTTTCAAAGGAACCTCCTGTCCTCCTTTTTTCGGTGGTCCAGGGGAAATATCTGCATTTTTTCTTCTGTTTAGATGCATTGTATAATTATGAAGATGGAGGCGAGAGCAGTAAGCATTACACGTGTGTAGGGCTCCATGCTCTCAGTTTGTGTAGATTGAAGCACAGCGAGGGCATCACACAGCTGCATCGTTCGACCTCAGGGAGGACTGCAACCACCACTCATTTTTTGTATCATGGGTTCGTGGCATTATTATGACCTCAATATCCAGCAGGACACTAGCTTGATAGCCTCTCTTTGGTGACGGTATACTGGCCTTATATGGCGCTCTTCACTCACACGCTTACTCTGGTTTGTTGTACAATCATGTTGAAAGGTCAACATTTCGTTTTTAACCCTTTACCGATTTAGGTATTTGTACAGAAAAAACCGACCGTCATTGTTCATGCCGTTACTTATTTATTTTTCACTTTTATTATGTGCAACATAGGGTGATTCTGAAAGTAAAAACCCTCAGGCATGTGATCCAACAACTTTCAATTCCAGAAAACGGAAAAAATTCACTATTGAGCACATGAACTTTGGGTTTATTGCAGATCGGGCAAACTGTTGCAATGTGCCAGGTAACAATCAAAAGAAATCAGATTCTTGCACTGGAGTGGCATCCTCAGGCTGGTTCGTTCTCTGGGTGGAATGCAGGAGTGTTACCAGTCACAGCAGTATCAGCATTGTCTCACGTGTTGCAAATATCGACTAGTGCAGCCTACACTGCTGGCTCTACCTGTGCACCACGACCTCTACCGCGACCACGGCCGATTTCACGGCCGTGTCCTCTCCCTCTGCCACGTCTCCCTACACCAGTTGTAGCACTTATCTCAACGGCACTGTCGTCTGTGATATCCATGTCACTCTCGCTGGCGCTGCTTTCACTCAACATATCGTCGCTGTCGTCGTCAGAAAAAAATAATTTCAACAGAATCTTCTGGCTCCACCAACTCATCTTCGCTGGATGAGGCGGCAACAGGGTCGTCAGGAAGGGTCTCCAGAAGCAAAAGAGCTTGCTCGGCGTCCATGGTTTGCACAGCAGGGCAGTCGCGAGGCCAGCTCAAGCGAAAGTCGAAAACATCTTACCCCAAAGAGCATTTTTCAAGTTGCGATTTCCGCAATTTTTTATATTGCATTACACAAAAAATGTGTTGGCAACCTCTGCGCGTACATCTTGGCTATCAGTAGGGGAAATCCCTGCTCTCTGCGGTGAACCAGTCTAGCGCTGTGCGCATAGAAGTCATCGACCGCGAGCGATCAAAATATGTACGCACAAACGGTAAAGAGTTAACCTCTATCGCCCAGAGAAAGGCGAAATTATTTTTCTAGGCAAGAACCTTTGGGCGGTTTCTATCCGCGACTGCAGACGTTGCAAGTGAAATTCAGCTGTGTGTGTGTACACACTCGTTGCTCGCCCTACATAACACTATCCAAGCGTCTCGAGGGTGTTGAGAGCCTGCACCGGTCCAGACGCCACTTGTGATATTCGCCATGCCCATTGTGCATTGCCAAATATGGAAGGTATGAGTAATGCATGTGAGTACACTGGGATCAGGAATGCACTGTTCAACACCCCCAGACGAGCATGCCCAGGTGGCTGTGAGGGGTGTTTATGGTACAAATTACGTCATTGCGCAGTGGGCTTATGTCACACTTACCTTCAATCCGCTTCATGGTGCCACGCCACAAGCCCAAGTGGTAGAAGAAGTTGGCCATCGACTCCTTCAGTAGTTTCCATTTCTACACAACACCAAGACAGAGTCACATTTGCAAACACATATACACCACCAGCAATGAGTATCGCAAAGAAAGGGCAACGCTGTTGATGGTCTGCCATAGATAGAAGTACAACGCATCCACTAGCCACCTGACATGGATTCAATACGACACGCGGCTTTGCCCTGGAATTCACCGGTGACTACTGGTGGCAAGCGGAGCAAAAGAGAACGAAATGGCTGACAGCAGTGCAACATAAGCTATGCAAGGTGTGAATGTGTTAGACAAGGTGCCAGCTAATCGGCTATAAAAGGTAAAGTTCGAACATCCGCGCTACCACCGGCTAAACAATTGTGTTGAGAAGCGCAACCAGCTTAGGAAACTTTCGCTCATGCCAGGCTGCCACCATGCCTGGTATACCAGGGTGGCAGATGCAGCGCCTAACGGTGAGGGTGAGGTGGTAACTCTCACAACCAATGCCCGACAAGGAGGGCATTTTAAGTACCTGTAAAGAGAGTGCATGAAGTGCCAAGGCTTTAAAGTACCTGTAAAGAGAGTGCATGAAGTGCCAAGGCCAAGACAAGCAGCACGCTCTACTCCTACACACTTTCAAGCCGGTGAGGATGACGTGACCGCTGCCGCTGTCGACGGCACGGCGCTCCAGTCGGCGGGAAATCGGCGCTCGGTGTTTGCACAGTGACGGCGATAAGACTATCAGCTCAACTTCCCGCGTGCTGTTGCTACTGCTGCTGCTGCTGGGTTGCATTCTGCTTCACACTGTGAATAGGTGGACTGTCAGCCACTAGGCCTAGGGGTCCAGTTCCCAATGAGCTACTGTGAATAGTGTGCAAACTGGACTCGCACATGGCGCTAGAGTGTAGTACAACACAAGCCAGCAACACACCACCACGCCATGGCCAGCAGCAACTCCACACTCCACGAGGCACTGTACTAGCTGTGTGCTCTTAGACTTCAGGGTTAGGAATGACTTTATTCTGAGATCTTACTCTGCTTATAGAAGGCCCTAACCAATCAGAGGTAGACCCCCCAGGGATTTCTGGGAAGACTTCATAGTACTACCAAGAATAGCACACACACACTAAATACATATAAGGAGAAAGGCCCTGGGGCATATCACAGGGATTTGATTGCCAAATATGAACTTCCCATACAACAACGTGAAGATCATTATCACCACTACCAAATATAGACCCACAACAAATGTAGATCATTACCCAAATATAGATGAACAATAATAGATCATCACCTAGTAATAGACATACAACATAACCCCCCCCCCCCCCCCCCTGCCAATTTAAGTCATGCCCACATGACTTGAAACGCAAAGAAAAATCGTAAGCGTGCAGCAGCGCAAAGTAAATCTACCACAACGAAAACGATGAAGAACAACAGAACGACAACCAAATGCAAACAATACAGCAACAAGCAACGAACTCAAGAGAAGCAAGATCGGTCAACACAGTGAGCAGGACAACAAAAAGACGAAAAACAAAAAGGACAACACACAATCGGCGATGCCAGACACATCCACTGGCCTCTGGCGAGCCACGGGCACACGCTCCAAGCGGTATCTGCCGTACCGGGCTCCAGTCTATCTGCATTGGCCACCTTTTCATTGGGCAGATCTGCCCGTTTGGTTTGCGAATTAAAATAAAAAATAAACACAACAACAGTCCACAGCTTGTGTCGGTCCACCACCTCCTCTGCCTCCTTTTACACCACCTTGACTTTCCCACCAGCTCCTCTCTTGATCATCTTCTCAGTTCTCACGCTTGCAAATCTTTATTCTCCCGATCGCTTGCAGTACAGGTTGACGACGACAAACAGAATCATCCTCTGCGTCCCGGTTTTCGGCAGCACGTTGCAACGGAATCACAGCCATTCCGTTCCCCGGGACGCAGGACACAAAGGACAAGCTAGTTTGTTTTACATTATTATTGGGGATACTTCCCTACGTCTTCAGCCTTCATCTTTCTGCCTTGCTCCTTCCGCCATCTGTTTCCACTTTCTTCCTTCTGGCCACCGCTGCCACCAATGTTGTCCCCACTCTCCGAGGCACTGTCTGCTCTTAGTCTTCAGGGTTAGGAATGACTTTATTCTGAAGTCTTACTCTGCTTATAGAAGGCCCTAACCAATCAGAGGTAGACCCCCCAGGGATTTCTGGGAAGACTTCATAGTACTACCAAGAATAGCATACACACTAAATACATATAAGGAGAAAGGCCCTGGGGCATAGCACAGGGATACGATTGCCAAATATGAACTTCCTATACAACTACGTGAAGATCATAATCACCACTACCAAATATAGACCTACTACAACTATAGAGGTTATGCGATAACGTCAAATCCGTCATATATAGGAGCCAGTTGGGGTGGCAAAATGCCCAAAGCGGGCACAGACACCCCTTATATAGAAGAATTTGGGGTGGCAATGACGTGTATCGCATAACCTCTATAGATCATTGCCCGAAATAACGATGAACAATTATAGGTCATCACCCACTGGCCCAGCACAACACGTTCTTCACTCCCTGCAGCACTTACCAAGCCTATTTGCCACTTGACTTGGCGATACGCTGACACGCGCTGGCCAGCCGGCCTAACATAGAGCACAGGGCACACAGCACACAGAATTGGCCATTCCTGCCACATATTTGCTAAAACACAGTGACTAAGTTTTTCCAAGTCAAAAAATGACGACGTAAATGGCAGCAAGTAGGTGAGACATTCTTCCTTATTGGGTCTTGGCAGATATGTAGGGTTGCATTGGATAATGCTCTTAAAATATTAGCATCTCAGATTCATCTCCTCTTGCTACATTTGGAAGACCTGGATCTTATTTTTGGAATTTTATAAGTAGAGGATATAAGGCCACACATTTTTATTTCTATGTTTCTCGTCACCCGCGCGCATACGATTCAGGAGTCTGGAAGAAAAAAAGAAAAAAAAACTGTGCTGCAGTGACTGTGCATGTGGGGACCAGCACACTCATGCACATGTACATAATTTGGCCTGGCCTGCGCGACACATGATGCAAGGACGGCATTTTTTTTGCGCAATCTAGCTGCAAATGCACAGATTGTGACAGAAGCTCCAACCACATACTAGTACTATTACTAGTTGCTAACTATGGATGCTATTTTGCATGGTGTATTGGTGGATTTTAGTGTGAACAAAGGTCTAATAAGCTTTTTTTGTTTTTCGGTCATTTTTTTTTCCACCTCTCGCAGACGTTTTTAGATTTTCAGGTGACGAGAAATATAGAAATAAAAACGTGTGGCCTAACCCAAGTCAGAGGGTTATACCGGCTGAATATAAATCCCGACTGCGATAGCAGGAGGGATTTATATTGAGGGTACGGTATAACCCGGCTCCGAGGGTCATATCCTACTTATGCCAGGTACCCCTACGCATTTCCAGAACAACGAACCTTGTTTGGAGATCTCCTAGATCCTGCAGTGTATGACCATGTTCTGCTGGTTATCAGTTGTAGAGAAAGAATGGTAAAGCAAGATCAGAAGGAGATTCCTCCGTGGATGTTTGGCATAAGATTTCCTTTCAGTTCCAGTGCATATTGTAGCATATTGTCTCGTGAGCGGTGTAGAAGTCAACTAGCTGTTCGGAGATTGAGAAGATAGGTAGAGAGATAGAGAGAGGTACAGTTAAGTTAAAGATTCTTCTCCTTACCTAGTTGGCCTTCTGCGCATGGACTGCCTGTGAGCATGAGCAGATGACGCTGAGCGGCCGGCTTCCCTCAGGCTGGGCAAGACGTCGTCAACCTCATCTTCAACAAACTGCGGTGATTCGCGCCCACTAAGTACAAAGAAGGGAGGGAGTAGAGAGAGAGATGGATAGAGAGAGAGATATAGAGAGAGGCAGAGAGACAGATTGTATGGATGGACAGACACACAGACCAAGGGAGGATAAGCAGGGGAAAAAGGAGAAGACAAAAACAGCGAGTTTTACCGCAAGATTGCGCCGGGGGGTAGACAGGAAAATCAAATCAACTGACATAGCAGATATGAGGTCTGGAATTGGATCCCTTTCAATTCTGGAGAAACAGGTCTACAAAGGCAGGTCTTGCTTCCACGCAGCACACAGTAGCAAGCCGGTAGCGCCAATCCAATACATGCCCACAGTGCTGCGTTAGTCAAGATTGCACCCTGCACCATGTCATAGTCCACGTGTTCACCGGTCTAGGGCTGCACAGCACCTGTCAAGTACTGGAATAACACGATCGGATTTCATTGAGCAGCACCGTACATGCATTCCATCGAGAAGAGGATGCTGCTTTATAGTTTAGGACAATAGATATGCCAAATAATACGCTGTGAGATTAGGAAGGGCACCGCATACAATTTTACTACAATGTGTACACGGTAGGCCCTGAGCTCTGCAGGAGCACAAGTCACAGGTACTTCAAACTAACCGCACAACTTTGAACTTTGTAAGCAACTACTCTGCAACGCCCTCCCAAGTCTAGCTGCGCGTTATTCGGCATATCGTCTATTCGCTTACTTGCTGTTTATCTGCGGCCGAGTCATGGATCTGTGCACGGTCTGGCGTCGGCGAATGGTTGCCGCGGTGCTGGCCTGCTCTCGCCGACTGGGCAGCTCGTGCATGAACTCACAGCCCTCCACCATGCCACCACCGGCGCGGCCCGACATGCTGCGGGTCATGCCAACTGGCGTACCACAACAACAGCAGCAGCAACAGCAGAAGCCACAGCAACAGCAGCAGCAGCAGTAACAGCAGCAGCAGCAGCAGCAGCAACAGCAGTAGCCACAGCAGCAGCAGCACGAATAGCATCACTTTCTTTGAGTGAAAAGTTTGAATACAATGCACGAAAAGTACTGATGGTAGTATTGGAAGTAGATGCAAAGCACACTGATGGCAAGAACAAATAAGGAGGTCTCTTTCCTTTCATACCGCATATTCTCTATTATAAGCGCAGGTCTCCATTACTAGCACAGTCTCTAATACTAGCACACTGTGAGCACCTTTCGAAACATTATAAGCACAGTCTCTATTATTAGCACGGTCTTGGTGGAAATCAATGCGGGATGCATGATATCTAGCATGTATTTCTTCTTGCTCTGTACGGATGTATTGGTTGAAAAATATAAGCACGGTCTCCAATATAAGCACGGGGTAGAGGGCTGTTGAAAAAATATAAGCACAGCGCTTATAATAGAGAATATACAGTAATTGTTTTCGCATCGTTTCCATCACTTGACATTGTTAAATAAAGTACCTCAATGTCACTTCAGCTTGTCCTTCTTGTTGCGATACTCAGGCGCGTGCACCGCGTCGTTTTCTTGGAGCCCGGAAACCACCTTTTTTTATGAAGTGCATTCTGCAAACACTCAAATATTTCGTAACTCGGCTTTCCCTGAACGGAATTGAGTAATCGAAAGGTCTATTCGCATTAGAAAGTTCTCAGCTGTCGACTACAACAGATCCGAAGTCGATCCAAGGTCGAATAGTGGAGCTACGGCACTCGACAGGTATTCTACGTCCCAGTGCGGGATTCACAGAAGCTTTTTTGCGATGCGACACGCGATTGCAAATTTTCACTTCCGCACTTGGGTGGCAATCATATTATTTGTCATAAATATTTTCCTCTATTGCACGACAGTCCAGACATGCATAGACATGTTTGACGTCAGGAACAGGTCTTCAGCGGTCAGCTACAAAAGAAAGGAGCGCTCTACGATGAACACTACAAAAATACCATGGATCCTAGCGAATTGTCTCAAATTCCGGTTGCGCGTGTCTTCCCAGGGCTATAGACTAGCGCCACTGCGGACTCAGACAGTGACATGGATTGACCTGCTTCTTTGACTCACTTACTAGCAAGAGTATCTGAATCTTCCTTCACTACTTCGAACTACGTGTATAACGTCGGCTAGCCTATCCATTTATCCTATGTCAGGAAAATGCCTTTGTACTACATTTGTTTTGATGGCTCGGTGGGACTGGCAGCCTTTCTTTCAGTGTGTAATGCGTGTAATACTGCTGAATCTGCAGGTACATGTACATGTAGCTTATTGCAAAATGGCGGTCGAATTTTTTTGGAAACCACCTTTTTTGACCCGGTGCACGCGCCTGATACTAATAACTGTTATTGTATGTCTTGTGATAAGTTGGAGACCAAGATAATCAATCCTAGTCTTACGTTGTGATTGCTGACCATGCGATTGGTTAGGCGGTTGCTGGTGACCAGGTACTGGGGGGTAGTACTGCTCATCTTCATAGTCTAAACAACGACACACACACGCACATGTGCACACACACACACACACACATACACACACGCACACACACACGTGTACATATGCAACACACATACACATACACACACGCATACGTACACACACACACACACACACACACACACCAAACACACAGGGCACAACACAGCATATGAGGATGCCGTACCTTGGGCATAAATGGCAGGTAAACCAAATGGTAGAATTGAAAATATAAAAAATAGGGTACAGTTAACAAAACAAAACAGGGGTAGCTGTGCAAGTTCCGAAAGTTGACGCAGATGGGTTTTTTGAGGCCTGAATTTAGTTCTCTCGGTTCAGACAACATGACATGACGTGACCACCGCTCTTCCATGCACTCATCAATACGTCTGATGTGCTCTACGCTGTGCACTGTGCTCGGGGACTGGGCCGGTAACATTGCTTGGCCGAGTGCTGCAATTGAACGGGTTGCGGAACATTTCGGTTTGGCGGATGCAAATAGTCAGAACCGGCCCTCAGTTTATCAGCCAGATGAGTTAGCTCACCTGGTTTAGAAAAGCCAATGTTGGCGGAATTTACGTTTCGGACGGACTTTTCCATGCATTTTACTATGCCCGACTATCTTTGGTACAACCTGACTGAATTTTCGACTCCTGGTTCTTTTTCTTTTCCACCCTCATACCTACGTGGTGAGGAAGATTTGCAAAAACCAAGAAAAACACAAAAAACAACAAAAAATCAGCGCAGAATATATGGTCACCGGTGATTTCTTATCTACCACTTTTCATTCGAAACACCGAAAAAGTTATTTTTCGCTTTCAGAAGAACACGATGCACTGTACAAGCAGACCATTTAGTCAGTGAATAATGTTGTCCTGCTCCAAAGAAAGTGAATTATCCAATTTTCAGTAGGAAAACTCGATATACGAAAAGGTCTAAAATTCAGCTCCCGACAAACATGTCTGCTTATACTAGTCTGTATCAGATGCAGTATCTGACGCTGTATCCGGTCTCGGTACGTTCGAACGGCTGTCAGTGGTGGTATGCAAGCATCTTATCAAGTTTTAAAATGTACAGGTAGAGCATAGGCTTCAGTATGTAGCTAACGATCGCTGGGTTGGGCAAACATACTCTCGTCTACACCCCTGTGAGCACACTGCTAAAAATGACCAGAAATGAGCGTTACGTTGACATTTCACCGTGCCCCAATTTAGACGATCAATTCAACTGATCTAACTGGGATGGGCTAGCTCAGAGACGGCTCAAGCTTTGACTGCCCATGGACCTCCTGCAGGAGATCGCGGAGAGGGCTTTTCTCATGCACATCAGGGAATCCTGGCTTCTTAACAGGACCGGCGGAAGCAGTTTTGGATTGGTCCGGCCATGCCACGGCCGTTCGTACCTTGTGTATGAGGTGGTGGGTATACATGACCCTCTCAGCAGTTACAGGCGCGTGCTCGGCGATGGGCACGGGGGGCACGTGCACCCCCCAAATATTTCAATCTGGGTAATTGCAATTGTAATGTATGCAAATATGCTCTAAAATTCAAGAAAGGTTGCAAACAAATTGCAGAAAATTGCCGGGGGGGGGGGGCTCCCCTCGGCTCCCGTGCACCCCCCTAGTTGGGGGGCCGACCACGCCCCTGAGTTAACACATGGTGGTCGTCAAAGAGGTGGTCCTGCCATGGCCTGACCAACTGGACCGGTTCTAGCCTAGGCAAACTGCAAAAGTTCATACTAGTGCCTGAAGCGAAGTGCGTCGTTTCGACGGGGGGAGGGGGGGGGGGAGGGGGATAGGAAGTTCTACATGTTCCATGCAACTCGTAATCGGGGTCAAGGCGGCTGGCCCCAAATGCGGCCCAGATTGCGATGCCATGTACAGACATGCATAAATCGGCCCTGTCCAAGGGCGAACTGTGGGCCGCCTGGAAGCACAACACCAATTCAACTTTTTGCCCATGTTGTCTCCCTATACCAGGGCTCCCAGGTGCTGCGTTTCTGCCTTCTCAAACCAGAGCAGTAGCCCGCTAGTAATCAATGCCAGCATGCAGTTGAGTGCAAATAAACTACAGCACAATAATTCAATAGGACATTGTCTTGTCATGATCTTAGATTTTGTTTGTGTTAGATAGGTACTGGGGGTCTCCATTTACTTGGAGCATGGACGGTGCAAGTACCACTCCAGTTGTGATGGCTTGAAGCGGTGTATGCGCTTCCGTCTGTGTCAACCACTGTGAGTAGTGTTACTCAGCAGGGACGCAACTCTTGCTGAGCAGCGGACAATGGAACCACGTGCTCGCACGAGCGTCTTTACCCCGGCGGCGTGTTTCCACGCTGTCAAACTAGTAATGGAAAAAACGGCGAAGGCGAGAAGGCAGGCAGTGTTCCGGTGTGCACTCGCATTATCAGCAGGTGACACGAACAGGTCGAGCAGTACCAGACGCAACGACCAATTATTAATAATTTAGTATTTTTGATTTTACTGATCAAGAGTTCTGTTTGTTCGAGTGTGTTTTGTTTACCGTACGCCGCTCACGGAACGTGAACAAGCGCTTCTGCAACAAACACTATAACTTTCTGATCGCTTGGTCACAACATGAACGAAGTAAGTAATTTTGTTGATTTAGAAATCGGAATACATCGCATTATAGGAGGGATAATTACTGGTGACTTCGAAGTAGGGCAATCGAATTATCCCGACATAGATACGACGAGCGTTCTCGCTGATGAGTACATCAAGGTAGTCACGCACACACACCCCCAGAAAATTAATTGCACCTAAAAGTAAAAGCCTAGTAAAAGGCTAAAAGCTAGAAATGCCAGAGCAGCTAGAAAAGCTCCAGGTTTCCCAGCGGACTCACCCGGAATCACACAGCACTCACCAGGATCGACATAGCCAGGACCCTGGCCGTTGTAGTCGTTGCGAATGTGCTCGTCTGCCACGCCGAAGTTCGCCATCTCGACGTCGTCTCTGACCATGCGATCGGAGCTCCGCTGACTCGGCGGGAACATGTTCGCCTGCCAGTCGCCTTGGTCCGTCATTCTTCCACTTCGCTAGTCAACAGTGCGCCCCTACCCTGCAGACAAGTCACTGCAGCCACCACTAAAGGGAGACTGGATTTTTCGTGAAGGTTCAGGCTCACCCACGCCGCGATTGCTTGGCCCCACTCACTCAGCACAATATCAAAACTCTCAACATCTCAGCCAGCGTGGTTCTTGATTGTTGGCCACCGGAACGAAAGGGTGACAAAATAAAAATTGATGCGAACTCCCATCAGGAAACACTCCCTGCACTCGTGAGCCTAATGTCTAAAGATGCGGCAATCAGCACCAGCCTCCAGTGCATCTCGCTGCGACTCGTACCAGAACTCAGCAGGAGGCTGGACACGTCTACACGGACGGTCCACCTAGCTAGATACAGCCGCTGACGTAGACTGGTAGAGTAGCGTGAGTTGGAGGTAGGTCTACTACTACACTTGTAGGTGTGTGCTGACATTGACAAACGAGCTACGTGCAAACAAAGCCAAGTCAATGATAAATTCGCTAGTCGAGAGATAAAGATTTGACCCATTCCAAGGCTGTCGTCGTGCACACACAATTATTAATTTTTTTGTCGACTGAGTCACTGACTCAGTGACTGCATGCAGACTACGACTGACTCCGTAGACGATAGACTGACTGACTGACTGTAGTGTCAGTGACTGACTGGCTCTGTGGATAGTCTGTACTAGTCTGTAGTGTGGTCTAGCGTAGACTACTGTTAGTACAGGTTTTGTTGACTTGTGGCTTGTGCAGGGCAGATGCAGAGGTGTAAGTGATAGACCTGCATGATACAGCGTAGCCCTGTTGTCACCACTTGCCTCGACAGATCGCCACATGCCATGGCACATGCACACCACACTCTGACCTTCAAGCCAGGCTGTGTTCACTGTTCAGCCAGGCTCCACGTGAGTGCGATGGTGATTGCGATCTCAACTAATAACCAGTGATAACTGTTACTTCAAGACGAGGGCTACTAAGTACTACTACTACTAGGGCCAAGGCAAGTGCCAAGATAAGCCTGGCACAAACACTAGAATTAGTAACTATTAAAGGGGTCGTCCGTATTTTTCGAAAAATTAAAAAATCCGTCCTCAGGCAAAAAGAGAGTGGGTGGTCAAGAGTGCTGGCGGAATTAATTTTTTTGATTTTTCGTACTTTTTTTTTTTGCTCCAGTGACTTTCATACACTTGTTGCACTGATTATAGCTGACTGTGTACTGTACTGTAGACGTAGTGTAGGATCGATTGTCGCTAACACCAGTATCTACTATGATATACAGGACTTTCATGTAGTTGTAGGACGGTGCATGCATGGCCGGGACGTCGGTAGACCTAATACTCACTGTACTTAGCTACTAGTACTTGACACAGGTGCAGTCAGAAAACATGGGGTCAGGAGTTCTTATTTTTCGAGCTGGGCATGCCGGCATCGGTAATCCAAAAATTAATGGGAAAAAATGAGGGGTGGGTGGGTGGGTCAGAGACAATTTTGCACGAGGACGGATTTTTTAATTTTTCGAAAATTACGGACGACCCCTAATACGAATAGTAGAAATAAAAGAGACTGATTTCGTTCCAGCCTAGCGCCTTGGCCCTGGTATGGAGTATCGAGTACCGCATCCTGCGGCATCGTGCGCACTCACACGGCCGGCCAGCTACTACATGTACATGCGGTGACGCTCTTGCCCTGGTGCCTGATGAGTGATGGCCTGATTGGCCTGCCCGTGGAGGCCCAGGCGGAGGAGTAGACCTGGTACCAGGCCAGAGGCAGGGGCAGTGCTAGACGCTGAGCTGAGCGGAGTGCGAGACGCTAGACTACTGAGTACTGTCCCAGTTGATCTGTAGTAGTAGTACCAGGGAGTAGTAAAATACAGGGAGGTGACACGAGCATGTACGGCCAGTTTGACGATTGCCTCAGCACCGTTTTCACCCGGCGGGTGAGATTGGGGTACTATAGTTACCGAAGTGTGTAGACACGCGCGCGGATCAGGATTCTCTTGATCAGGGAGTAGTAAAATACCTACCGTCAAAGGGACTCATACTGCAGCCAAGAGTACATAACCCCCCAGAGTGTGCAACTCCACTATGGGTGCTGTCCCGACAGAATTTCAAGTTGACGTCATTTTGATGATGCAATGCGCACTGTACACGGATTATCAGACGAATCCATAACCTGTGGTTGACCGAAGCCGATCGATCCTGTACAAATTGTTGCAAAGAAAAACGTGTGATGCGTTGACACCCGTACACATGTTGTAAATCACTGGTGCAAGGAGCATTGCGTCATAAATAATGACGTCAACTTGAAATTCTGTCGGGACAGCAGGGTATGTGGGAGTTGCACACTCTGGGGGGTTATGTACTCTTGCTGCAGCCCGTAGAAACTCAGCGCTGAGAATTTCTAACAATTGTCTGCCTTCACAAAGTTTGGTAGTCGACCAAACTACCACTATGTCAGGATAGAAGTCCAGCAAGAGTGGTATCACTTTGAGAGATATCCCCTGCGTGCCGTAGATTTTTCCTGTATCGATACAAGCTGTTTACGACGACGTAGCCCGCATTTCAATCCTTGACAAACTTAGGAACATTTCATTCCGAAAAGTGAACTCCCGAATCTCTAGCATACCATAATATGAAATGCTCATCATCACAAAGAAGGTAGAGAAGTACTGGTTGATCACAACTGAGGAGAAATTAGTGCCGATCATGTGGTGTCCTAGAGATTTTTTCGACTTCGAAATCGGTGCACTCGCTTTTCATCTCCAATCGTACACGTATTGTTCTCAAGGAAATCACCTTCGTTCTATTGCTCCATGCCGTCGATCGGGACGAATTTCGGAAGGGTGGTACCTTTCCATATGACGATGACACAGATGTATCACAAGAGCAAAACAAATGCTGTTCCATGAGATGGATAGACCTTTTCACGGAATTAGTTCTTCAACAAATACTCAAGATTGATTCAGCAGATCATCTTTTTTTGCGAAAGAAAAAAAAACAAGCGCGAGGCACCCATCAAAAATCACGATTAGTGGCGTGTCACCTCCCTGTATTTTACTACTCCCTGGTAGTACTAACTACAAAAATGATCCAACGTCAGATTGGCTGGTGAAGGTTTCAGATGAGAATGTGGAAGCCGTGCGCCTCTGGAGGTGGTGTGTGAGTACCAAAATAATGACGGTTTCTGCCGAGTAGATCTACATGTGTACCTGCTGGGCGAGTTGAATGTGCAGGCGGACTGGCGGACCATTGGTCGAGGCTGAATTTCGACTCGGAATGGAAGTTGAGCCCTCTGGTATTCCGTGGTTTGCTCCAGTGCATATCACCAGTGCCGGAAGTCGATCTGTTTGCCTCTCTCGGGTCACGACACAGTTGCCTCGCTATGTCAGCTGGCAACTGGACTCGTTTGCGTGGAGGATCGATGCGTTCACTCTCAGTTGGTCCGACCTCCGCGGTAACGCATTTCCTCCATTCAGTCTGATATCGCGCCGTCTGCGAAAGGTGGCGCGGGAGGAGGTGTCCATGTGTCTAATGATCACACCGATGTGGCGGGGTGCTCCCCGATTTCCTCAGCTGTTGGACCTGTGTGTGGAGACTCCCATACTCCTCCCTCACAGTCCGGAGCTCTGGACGAATGCCCTCGGCGAGCCATATCCACTGGCACGGGCACTGGTGGTGGCACAACAGCTACGGCGCTGCAATTCCATGCTCAAGACAGTACTTCAAATCGCCTTTGTATTAATTGATTTCTGCCAATTGGCTAGGGGTGTGCGGATAATGCTCGAAACGGTGGCAGATTCTGCTCGAAAAGCAGTGAAATCGGCAGAACCATACAAACCTTATGGCGGGCAATTCCTCGAATTCAGCTCCATTTCTTTATCCACATACCAAACATGCATGAAACTTACCAGAAAAAGTACCGAATTCTGCCAAATTTTCTGCCGGCATTATCCGCATATGCCTACAATTGGCGCACAACCTCCTCCTGCTTGCCCTTTTTCGGCGGTAAAATCGGAGGGATAGCCATGGCTAAGCGCCGGAGTAAGCGGTGTGGTGGGTGGGACTGTTACATGTACGCTCTTTCTGCGGGACAAGCAAGTTCAATTTCCTGAGCTTCAACGCTCGCAGCTTGTTCAACAAAATGGACGAGATTGCGCAGGTAGCCATAGAAAAGAGACCCAGTCTTATCGCCATATGTGAAACTTGGGCAAACCCCCTAGAGCCAGACTCTCTATACGAACTCCCCGACTACTCCCTTTATAGGCATGATCGGCAGCACTGTAGAGGCGGAGGAGTCGCCGTGTATGTTCACTCATCCATCCCACACAAACACAAAACAAACATCACGATGAGCAACTTCGAATCACTCTGGCTCGAACTTGACCTACCGAATGTATCACTTACAGTCGGATGCTCCTACCGTCCTCCAAACACAGATCCCTACACATTCTGCCAACAACTGGAGCCCTGTCTAGGTCTCTGCAACATGAACTCTCCGTTTCTATTGGTAGGAGATATGAACGCAAAGCACACTTCATGGCTTCCCACTGATATCACTGATAGAGCTGGCGACCTGCTGAGCTACCTACTAGACACTGCAGGATTAAACCAGCACGTGTCTTTTCCGACCTGTATTTCCAGAGGCAACTTGAAGTCCTGCCTCGACGTTGTCATCTCCAACGTACCAGAAGAAGACTTATCTGTCACATCGTATCCCCCTGTCGGAGCGTCAGATCATGTACTCGTCGGAGGACATGGGTCCCTTGCATGCCCACCACAAGCACCAACACCCCAGCAAAACGTCGAAGCTTGGCGCTGGAACTGGGACCCTGATCGCGTCGTCGCACTGAAAGAAGCCCTGAGCTCAATGCAGCTTTTGCCACCAGCTAAGGAAATCCCGCAGTTATCAATGACAGACCTCTGGTCGCATTGGCATGACTCGCTTATCAACACAGCACACTTGTACTGTACTAACTTCGCACCACGACGTACACACCAGACATGCCCAGGTCGTCGACCATGGATGACTCAACAGCTTCTTTGCAGCATTAAACTCAAGCATCAGCTCTACCGTCAGTATCTCAGAACTCGCAGCGCCGAGAACTGGCTCACATTCGTTACTCAACGCAATAGGACCACAACACTACTGAGAGAAGCTAAATCCGCCTTCGTATCCACTACCGCGCAAGGCAACGTAACTGGTGTCCCACAGCGAAACCTGTACAAGTTAATGAAATCACTGCGGTCGTCCCCGAAAAAGGAGCTTCCACCTATTTCAGCGAACGAAACAGTGGCTAGATCAGATGGAGAAAAGGCGGAAGCGTTTAACAATTTTTTCATTTCGGAAAGCCAGAAGTCCGTCTCCGGACCAACTGAAGCCGCGCCAGAGATTGGCGTGTCGCGCATCATCGGGAGCGAACTGAAGGAAATCGTCACCACCCAGGAGGAGGTCAGAAAACTCCTTTCCGCTCTTGATTTCCGGAAGTCGGCTGGGTACGATGGCATCCCAACGAAATTGCTCAAGA
>NC_088645.1:23892603-23968832 GCF_964019385.1 Sycon ciliatum | reverse complement strand
CCCCCCCCACCCCCACGAGTAAATTGTACTTCAGGTAGCTGACCATATCACACTAAAATACCTCCTGACGCCCGTGATTTGGGCTTGATATTATCATTGTGTGTCCCCTGTATGTCCAGCGCTGACTATTGTTACTGTGTGTTCTGTGCTCCTTGTACTCCACCCAGTATTCTTATGGAGAAGCTGGATCAATATGAAGATGGTTATAGAGAAGCGGCTAAGTCCATACAGGTAAAGGAGAGGCTGGTTGCTTTACAGAGGAACATCTTCAAGATGGGCCGTGTCCGTGAATTTAAATCTGAGTGTAAAATGCGATTCGTAGCACATGGACCGTTTAGTATGGTGTTCAAGAATTTTGTAACAAATATACCCACTTATGTGGTGAGTGTGATTGTGGAACTGAGGAATGTTCAATGAGCTTGACGCGGATTGGTTTCTTCAGCAGGAAATAGCTTTAGGTCATATAGCACGATCACCGGACTATGCCTTGTCGATAGTTGACGGGTTTTATTGCCTGGGAAAACCGTACACCATCGCGAACGCAAGCGGTCTATTTGCCGCATATCTGTACGATTTCAATCTCAGTCAACTCTGGATCTTGATGATGCCCCCTGGCTGGAAATACATGTATGACTGGGACTGATATCGATCGAAAGATTGCAGGAAGGAGGCCACTTGCGTTCGTGATGGTGTGGCGTGCTTGCATGTTATGCGGCTGCTGTGCACGTAACAGAAACGAGTTTGTTCGATTCTGAAATACGCCTGGCAGGATTTTTTTATCTTTTTTGTTACGAGAGGTGGATTGATGAGACTAGCGGCATGTTCGATTGGTAAGGATCGGGATCCAGATCTCAGATCCGTCGGATCCTTCAGATTCAACTGAACACTTTTTTTGGACCTTGACTGTTGCCATGTTGACAATGGCGCTCACCAGTACCCAAAAGGGTGAACGTCGTACTCATCGCGTGCGTCGTACAAAAAGTCAACAAGCTCTATCTCCATCCACGTGTGCGTACCACAATGTGTACAAAAATGATTTTTACCCGCCATATACGCGCAAAGGTCACAGTTGGATCCGGTCAAACCTGCTCCCCGAGGTGGGTTGACCGGATCCAAATCCGAAGGATCCGGTCAAACCTGCTCCCCGAGGTGGGTTGACCGGATCCAAATCCGAAGGATCCGGATCCGGATTCGACCAATCAAAAGGGTGCGAATCCAGTGGATCCGGTGGATCGGGATCCCGATCCTACCAATCGAACATGCCCAAGAGCATTGTTCGGCGAAGTGCATTCATGAGCAGGGTGATTATATTGAAAAATAAAAGTAAGAAACTGGTGATATTGCTGTTTTTTTTTTTGTTGGGTCGGGCCGGAAACTTTCATGATCAAGTCGCGAGCTTCACCGGTTACCACCGGAGTCGGTGCTTCACCACGCACCAACTGCTCCAGCTGCTCCAGCTGTATCAACTTGTCATACATCTACAGGGAGCACCATGGAATAGAAGAAGGCCCCGAATCAAAATTGAGTTGCTCCAAGAACTCCATCGTCGGGCCGGAAACCTTCTGATCGCCCCTTGTATGTGTGCTCGAGAACACTGCACACCAACCCCAGGTCGAGGCGTAGCCGGTCGACTTGTGCCCCCCCCCCCCCCCGAAACGAGCGATGTTCGTTTCAGAGACAACTACAATTTGTTGGGGGTTATGTACGAGGTGAATAGCAATTTCTGGACATGAAAATAAAATAGAGGCCCACTGGCTGTGTGTTTTACTTTTTTCATATCTATTTGTATCTATTGAATGGCTTAATCCTTCATCTTTCCAAATATGTGACAATTGCTCATGCTGTGATCCCAGAGACTTAATAGCAGGATGTTTTCGACAGGCCAATTTTTTGGCCTAAATTTCAGTGTATGGAATTCTGGACATGAAAGTAAAATAGCGTCAATAGGCATCCTATACTGCACCATTTTTGTTATTTTTTCTATTGGTGGACTGCAGTTGGCCTCTTCACACTTCCAGCCAACAGGTCCAAGACTTTACAGCGTCTGAAGTGGAGTGCACACGGGGAAGCCAACGATTCGTCCATTACTTCTTATTTTACTCAAAATTCAAAATTCTCAGGCGACATAGTACCACAAAACTCGTTGAAATGCCTCCCACGAAAAGGCTATCAACAAGGCACCGACACGAGGAGAAACTACAACAGCCCAGCTGTCAACTACAACAAGAAAAAACTTCATCAACCTGACTGACTTGACTCTACACGCGACGAAAAATTATTTTACTCGAAATGTCCAGAAATGTCCAATGTCCAGAAATAGCAATTCACCTCGTACTCTTGGCTTCGGCCGCGAGGCAGCCGGGTAACTTTTATGATCTGGAATCATTCGCTATTTTGCGTTGGGTATGAAATCACAAAAGTACACCGGCACGAAACCTCGAACTGTACTAATATAACTGGTGAAATCGACTCCAATCGCAAATATTTCCCCAGTGCCAATTGGTCTGTGTACGCATATCGCGAGCTAAAACCAACATGAATGAATCCCGGTTTACCGTAGTCATAATTTCCTCTCTCCGAAAGCCAGTCTTTTGAATGAGATTTGGTTTCACTCTCAACAATTCCATCAAAGCAGTGGTGGCCGAGTGGTTAAGGCGATTGACTAGAAATCAATTGGGCTCTGCCCGCACAGGTTCGA
Source organism: Sycon ciliatum (assembly GCF_964019385.1). Taxonomy (NCBI): domain Eukaryota; kingdom Metazoa; phylum Porifera; class Calcarea; order Leucosolenida; family Sycettidae; genus Sycon; species Sycon ciliatum. The sequence continues at coordinate 23,966,134 of NC_088645.1, read as the reverse complement.
ATCCTGTTCACTGCGAGATGGATTTCTTTTTTTTCTTCTTATTTTTCTTCTCCCGCCACACTCTGTCTGATGCAAAGTGCACGTTCCTTGTGAAATTGTGTGAAATAAGCATGCCTTTTTTCTTTTCTTTTTTTTCCCTCTAAAAGTACACGTGCCTACAGACAGTTGTAAAAAATCCGATCTATGAGCCGAAAGCAGCACCAAGGCTCACGCGGCCCCTGCAGCCCTTGAATGGGTTTTTGCACCGTGCATGATGTAATTGAAATGGAAACATAGCGCTGCTTTTGACTCGCTGGTTGGATTTCTTTGGTCATGACTGTAATGGCGAACAACAACATAGGAACATACTTTATTGGACAACAAAGTGTGTTTAGGTGCTATGTAGCTGTTCAGGTGAGGCGAAGTGCGCTCCCCCGACCAGTGGTCTGGCGATCCAAGGCGCCCATTACGTCTGCTTGGTCTCTTTCTCTTTTACACCGTCTTCTTTTTGTTCTTTTAAAATGTCTTGTTCTTTTACAATGTCTTGTTGTCCAGGAGAGTGCAATCACAAGCATCACATCAATTGCTGGCAGCCACACCGGGGCAACCGCGGACGCTGAGAATGTTATTGGTTTCCCGTCCGTGCGTGGCGGTCCAGGTAGGTGGTGTTTGCGCGGCATGCTGGTGGCGTCTTTAGTACTCTTTACACCCCCACCACACCCCCGATCCGCTTTTGCTTTTCATGCATAGCATGCCTGTAGCATTGTCTCGCCTTCGTTCCCTTTTTTTTTCTCTGCTTTGTGTACGAGTATGTTTCCGGTTTACTTTCGGCATGCCAGTCGAAGTAACTGGGTATGCCCTTGGGTCACCTTCGAGGTGTGTTTGATGTAGAATTTGAACAGTCTTTGGGAATAATCTCCTTGTGTATGCCTATGTTTGTCTGCTGGCTGCTTGTTGTGCAATCTTGTGCATATCCGCGACACTAATTCAGGTCGACAGTCAGTTGGTGAAAGTGGAGCGCCGGCGTCGCCAAGCGCGATGAATGGGCCGGGTCGAAAGGGCGGAAAGTAAGTTGTGTGCCTTCTTTGCGTGGTACTGTAAAAACAGAAATTTTCGGTGGTGTAATATTTTCGGTATTCTCCAAAACCGGCGGTTCGGTGGAGGGAAATTTTCGGTAAAACCCGTTTTCCAGGTAAGTGTACTAGTACTAAATGTATACAGTACCGGTAGTACCGAAATTTTCGGTGCGTTTTATTTTCGGTAAAAATTGTCGGCACCGAAGTTACCGAAAATAAAACACCACCGAAATTTTCTGCTTTTACAGTAGTTGCACTGTTAGCAGTTTAAATTTTGGATGACGGGTTGCCGGCCTGCTTTTTTACTGTATGTAGACAGCCGTCTGGTTTCAGAGACCTCCCCCCCCCCCCCCCATGCACTGCCTTTTGTGCTGGTCTTTGTTTTGCGCACAACAGCTGTTATGCTAAATGACATCGTTTTATAGGCGTTGTATGGAGTGAATGACATCATCATGATTGTATGTGGATGCCATCATTGTGTATGTTTGTATGGAATGGCAAACCAGTGTTGGTGATATCACTCCGTACAAAGCAGTTCAGATGATGATGTAAAGAGGCTCTCTACATGTCTATGCGTGGTGATCCTGAAAGCCGTGAAACTTAGAGCCGCTAAATTGTATATGATGAATGTGTGTGTGTGTGTGTGTGTGTCTCTCTCTCTCTCTCTCTCTCTCTCTCTCTCTCTCTCTCTCTCTCTCTCTCTCTCTCTCTCTCTCTCTCTCTCTCTCTCTCTCTCTCTCTCTCTCTCTCTCTCTCTCTCTCTCTGTATTGCTACAGGGGTTCACTGGATGAGCTCCGCACGCCTATGCATGGTATGGGCACAACACCCGGCGGTGGTGGTGGTGGCGGCGGTAAGAAGGGATCTAAGCACTCACCGGGGTCCGGTGCTGCCGGCTCGCCCCAGGTCACGTCCTCGGGCAAATCAGGAGCGGGTGGTAGCCAGAGCAAGCCCAAGCCAGACCCCAACGCTCCCAAGAAGCCAAGCAACGCCTTCTTCATGTACAGTCAGGTATGTACAGGACGCAGTGATGCCAACCATACTTACATGTACCATAACGTACCGCCAGAGCGCCCCACCATCTCATCCTTTTGTGGTCGTATTGTGGAGGTGGTCCCCTGTCTGTAGGTCATACGACACGAACTTTGTACACATATTGCACGTTCTGCAGACAATCCGTACCATCGAGCGGACACAAGCTCCACACAAAACCTGCTTAGTGTGACCAAAGTACACTAAGGTTCTCACGAGGTACAAACTTCGTTGCATTCTGCCATACGATTTTCTTTTCCCTGGCTGTAAAATCAGGGTGGAGCGCTCTCGCGAGACGGGGGCGCTCTGGCTGTACTTTACTGTACATGTACATGATTGTACTCCGAAACTGGGTCATGGCATGGTGCTGGCATGCAACGTGTCCTAAGAGAAAATGAATGCGATCGTGCTGGTGTGTGCGATCTGAATGCTGTTCGGCGCCTAGGCACTTGGATATTGGTTGTTTTTAGCTTGCGTGTGATTGTATGTGTACCCTGCAATCTCCAACGCTTGAAGGGTGCAATTTCAGCTCGAATTTTGCCTAGCTTTGCCCAGCACGCTCGCCCTATCGCACTGAATAGTCTAATCAGTTGTGTGTGTGTGTGTGTGTGTGTGTGTGTGTGTGTGTGTGTGTGTGTGTGTGTGTGTGTGTGTGTGTATGTATTGTGAAATTCAGATTCAGCGCACTGCTATTCAAGAAGAGTACCACGCCAGTGCAGTGACTGGCCACCATGAGCTCACCAAGTTGATTGCAAAGAAATGGAACGAACTGCCCACTGATGAGAAGAAGGTAAGAAAAAGCTTGCTGCTGTGCTTCACGCCTTGTGTCGGGGGTACCGTATTTCCGCAAATAAAAGGCCGTCCTCGTATACAACACCTTCCTCGTATACAAGGCCGGGGCAGGGGGCGATTGAAAAAATAAAAGACCGTCTCCGATTAGAAGACCGGGCCTACTAAATGAGTCTTTGTTCTTGTGTTAAAAATAGAAGACCGTGCTTAAACTGTGGGAAAAAATAGAAGACCGTGCTCAAACTGTGTAGAAGAAAATGGAAGAACGGGGGTAAAACTGTGTGGCGAGAAATAGAAGACCGGGGAGAAATCACGCAGAGCGAAACCCAACAGCGCTGATTTTAGGTATGAAAATTACGTGCAGTTCCTACGTTATTTTCATACTTAATTCCGTAAAGCGAAACCTCGCTATTGTCTTGTTGAATGTGACAGTCACTGCAGTGTAGGGCTAGGTGGCTTTCACTGCCCCTCAACAGCCATGAGACGGTCGATGAGCCATTCACACAAATTGTTTTGTCCTGACTGTGATTTGTGCATTTGTCACGTGTGGTTTTTTCTTTCTGCATTAGGTGTACTACGACATGTACGAGAAGGACAAGGAGCGATATGCCACTGAGCTGCGCTCCTATCAGCTGACAGGCTCCGTACCTTCCAGTAGCAGCACCACACCTCACGAGGGCAACACTACTGGGAAAGGAGCAGCCTCGTCCAGCAGCAAGTCCGCCAAGAAGTCTTTGTCGTCAGCCCTCGCCAGCGGCACCCCTCTCAAAATGTCCATGACCTCGTCGTCCGGCGACGGGGGAAGTCCCCTGCTGAGCAGCATTGCGTCATCGGTCGCGTCGTCAATTACCTCACCGCCGCCGCTGGCCCCGTCCATCCGGGAACCGCCGCTGGAGCTGGGATCGTCTTCACCACCGCCGGCCATGCCGCTCTTTGACGACGACAACATTGGTGTGGGTCTGGGCAGCACGGCGGCCGCGCTAGTCGACTCTAGCTCTCCGCTCATGGAGTACACGCCACCGGATGTCCTGGTCAGCGCCGGTGCACCGTCGGAGATGAGCTTTGACGAGCCTACATGCACGCCACCGCCACCACTGCCACTGCCGCGTCACATCAAACTGCACAAGGGCATGGGTGTTGTTGCCGGCGGCGGCGACGATGACGACCACCACGACGTAGATCCCACCAGTGACGCGGAGGCGAGCGACGTCGGCCTGGCTGGATCGCTGGATGACACGCTGGGTGCCGCGCCACGCCATCACCACCCGGTGTCCGCAGGCAGTGGCGGACTGTCTCTGGTGGATGACGACGACGACGATGACCTTCGCGGCGTGTACACGCTGGACGACGGCGGCAGCTCGGCCGGACTGGACCCGCAGGAGGCGGCGTCCATTGCACGCTCCTTTGAGGACGACAGCGAGGAGGATCCTGGCGACCTGCAGCTCGGCTTTCACCCGACCATGATGGACAACTAGACCAGCCGGCTACACTTCTCGTGACCATGGGAAGCTGTATTTGCGTGCTCTCCTCCTTTTAGTCTTGGTGATTTTTGTAAGTAACCGACCAGCGGCGTAATCACGGTGACCACTATGTGACATGGCCGTTCCTTGCCTAGGCCAGTCATGGTGTGTCGCCCCCTGTTCTCTGCGGCCAGTCATGGTGTGTCATCCCCTGTTCTTTGCTACCTACCATGGTCGCTGCGGCCAGTCCGCATGTAGTGTGTGGACTCGTTGCTGTGCCGTGTGCCTTTGCAGCTGTTTCTTTTGTGCAGAGTTGCCTAGCAGCTTGGTGTTGAGTCGGGGTCGTTCGCGTCACCCGTGCGGCGTGGCCGCTGCCTTGAATTCGTGACAGCTGCAGCTGTTGCAGCCAGCCAGGCACCTCATCTGGATTTCTAGTCCAGCTTTATCCCTGCGGTGCTGCCAGCGTGCTGTTTCTACTAGTAGCCTTTGCAGTGTTGATCCTGCAACTCTGTAATGTTGACCACTCACGGACAGTGAACAGTCATATCTGCGAGCGCACTCTACAGGCTGCATGCCGGGGCTATTTTGTTTTCGAGTCTTTCCCGGACGCTGCCGAGCAGACAAGCGGGCGCCTGCGTGTGTCATCTAGCGTCGGCATGGGTTGATATCTTCAGGTGCGTGCCCCGTATGGGTTCCTGGGTGCCCGGAACCCCCCTTTTTTTTTCGCTCAAAATGCAGGATATTGCTTCATTTTTTGAAAAATTTCCCGGGGGGCAGCCCCCCGGAACCCCCCTTGAAGGGCACCGCCGCACGCGCCTGGACTCTTATACACGCCGTACGTATTCAACGGTGTATTCACAATGCTAGGTTTGCTTTTTAGGCTTTTATCACGTTGGCTATAGCTCCATGCACTATTATTGTTGGCTCAACATGTCGAGTGCGAAACTCTGCATATATTAGAGAGGTTCTGCAAAACGAAAATGTGTACGAACTTTTGCTCTACGTCACAAAGTGAGAAACTTCGCACGAACTTTCGCAACTTTGGACGCGAAACTTGCGAACTTTCGTTGTGCAGAACCTCTCTAATGTCTGGTGTCAAGTGTAATGTTGGTATCACGATTCACAAATTTGGATCAGATCTATAGGGAATCTGTGTGAAACTCCGGCGAGAGTGCCTTTCGTGATTTATCCAGCAGCAGCAGCTGTATGAATTATGAATACATGCCGAGCACACGGTCTGAATCGGTGACTGGGCTAAGCACAGTACTGTACACATGCAGGAGTGTGTGTGGGGGGGGGGGGGGGGGGGGGGGTACCCTGATGCCGTCAATCTTTCATCTGCTCCAGGGAGTACTAAAAACGGGTTTTTATTATACACTACTATTATAAAAACACAAAATGTAATAGTTTCTTAGCACTCCCTGGTCTGCACCTTGTCCTCACTCACTTATATTATTACGGTGTGGTGAGCCCATAAGTGGGATCATTTCCAAGTCCACCCGTAGTTTGGGGGGGGGGGGGTGGGGTCAGGGGGTGTCGGCCGTTGGGCGGTTCAATAGCCAATTGAGTCATCTTTGCAAGATTCCTTTTGAATGTCTGTCCCCCGATCCCCACTCCCGGGGAGACCCGCGTGACCAGTTGGGCTTTTAGTGAGCAAGTACAAGTGTGTTTGTGCGTGTGTGTTGCAAGCTGTTGAATGGTGTAATCCCAGCACAAGTTGCTATGTCTAACATAGCTGTTCGCTATCATCGCTTCCGCGATGGGCAGGTCTGAGGTGTGTGTCACGCAGGACCGGCGGAAGCAGTCTTTGATTGGTCCGGCCATACCCTCCTAGCCTTTCAAACAGTTTGTGTATAGAGGGTATACAGTGTGCATATGACCTCTCAGCGGTAAACTGGCACACACATTGCTAGCCAAAAAAGTTGGTCCAGCCATGGCCTGACCAACTGGACCGGTTCCGCCAAGCCTGGTGTGTGCGTGCGTGTGTGTGTGTGCACTTGTAGGGTAGGGAATAGGCTTCAGGCCGTTACCTACATCTATAGCTGGGATGACCTTTTGTCGTGTGTCATCCACTCTGACGTGGTGTAGATTGTTGGGTAAATGTACATGGCCATACAGAGCCGGGTCCTGTCCTATAACTGGATCAATGATTACGTGTGGCTGGCTGACCTCTCTGTCAACCCGGTCTACGCAGTTAAGTTACGCTCAGCCAGTTCACTGACCTCCATGTGATTAGCAATACACTTCAAGCTCTGACTGTGATTCTGGTACATGTGCTAATAATCAAGTCAGTATGCGGACGAATAGCTTTACACGGAGTAGTAAAAAATAGTAAAATACTGGTATTTTACTACTGCCTGCTTTGCTCAACAGCAGGGAAAACAATATGATGCACATACCTGCATACTGTAAGGGCCGATTCCCACTACGGTACCGTGAGTGCCGTGCCGTGAGTACCCATGGTGATTTGCTCACGTGAGGGGCAGTTTTGGCGCGAGTTCATTCCGTGGCTCCTGCCGTACCGCACCGTGGACATTCCGGTGCCGAGGGTCTCTGGGGGGTGGAAATGGCATGCCGTGGTATTCCGTGAGGTCGAATGCAGTGAGTAGTAGGCATTTTACTACTCCCTGAAAGGAAGTTTTTTCTTTCTTTTGTATTTGTGGTACGAAGTTTTTTCTTGGCTTTTGGCTTTTCGATTGGTTGATTCTTGAGCTTTCTCCAGTCATCTCCCCCGCTATTTTCCCTCAGGACCAAAGTCAGAAATTGAAAAAAATGGTGATCCGGCCTGCCGACGGAATGCACGGAATGACTGTGCGCAGGTGTAAATCACTCTCAGCTTCAAGCTCGTACCGTGGGGTACACGTGACCTACCCAAATCGTCGGCACGGCACTCACGGTACCGTAGTGGCAAGAGTACATGAAAACCAGAGTGGATGGGTTGCTGTCACGGCGAAATTCCGTGATTACATCATTTTAGTGATGTAGTGCGTACAAGCAGGATTCAAGCAGGTCTCTTTCTGCACAACTGCAGCTCAGTTGTACGCACTACGCCATTTCCCGCCTCAGATCTGGGCCAAATATGATGTAATCACGGAATTTCGCCGTGACAGACACCCATAGCAGAAAAGACCCCAAGGCCAAGCTGCACACTCTGGTTTTCATGTACTCTTGGTAGTGGGAATCGGCCCTAAACAACCAGGCAGGCCTGTCCACTATCACCGGGTTCCGTTTTGCCTTCTTTTCTAAACTGATGGATGCGATGACCACTGCGAACTACGCACTATCGGCAATCATTGCAAGCGCCTTCACTTCTCATCCCGTAGATCTACCAGTTTGGGCAAACGGGAAACCATGCAATGCAACTTCTAGGTCTGATCCAGCACCTCGTGTTAATTCGCCAACGGGCCAGGAGTTTGGGTAGGGCGTTCTCCGGCACCCAACCTGCTTGGTCCACCTACACCGATGATGGAACACAACGAAACATTTTTCATGAGAAAAGCCTCTTTTACGGGCAAAGCAAATGTATATCATTACAATATGTAAAGTGAACAGGGGAAATCAACACAAAACCAACCGGAAAATGATGAAACACAAAAGCAGTCAAGGAAGTAAATCAATACAAAAACAAGCAATGAACACAGAGTAATAAAAGGGGAAAAACCAAATAGCATTATATTAAGTTGAGGCCAAAGGCAGCACCCTACTCCGCCTGGTGTCATCATCATCATCATCATCATCATCATCATCATCATCATCATCATCATCATCATCATCATCATCATCATCATCATCACCACCACAAGGGGCACATCGCTGTCGGGTGTCTTTCGCGCTGCTACGTCCCGCTGTATTGTGTGTCTGGGGTGCTCGGTCGGCCCGTCACAGTCCAGTTCACATGCTTCGTGAGTTGGCAATGGTGGAGGGTCGGGTTCCCCTGCCGTGGTTAGTGCTGCACCGAGCTTGTTTTGTGTGAAAGTACATGTATATCTTTTTATATTTATACTTCAAGTATTTTCAGTATACCCAACTCGCAACACACTAACAGTCCTTGGCTACACCACGTACAGTTGAAATTGTCCAAATTTTCACCCAGGAGGGCATCATCAGGGATATAGGAGAAGAATGATACAAAGTTGGCTTTTATAAGACAGTACAGGAACAGTCACATAATTCACACTGCTACATGTACATGTAATCTGAAACACGTTATAAGCTAGCACTAAGACATAACAATGTAAGTGAGCATTTCATCAAGTGCAAAGTGGGCGTGAAACAGCCATGGTTGAGTTGATGTGTGTGGGTGGGGTGGGGTTATGTGTGTGTGTGTGTGTGTGTGTGTGTGTGTGTGTGTGTGTGTATGTGTATGTGTATGTGTGCGTGTGTGGTCAAGTATGGAGTGTGGACAATTTCAACTGTACGTGGTGTAGCCAAGGACTGTTAGTGTGTTGCGAGTTGGGTGTACTGAAAATAATGACAAGGCTACAGTGGAGTTTCAAAGTTCTTAAAAAATACTACAAAATAATTTGAAACTCGGATGTTGAGCCATAAATAAATGTGGAAGAGAAAAGGACATATGGATACGAGTTAAGAGTAACTCTCCATCACTGTAACATGATACTATATACAGTCAGAAAGTGCAATAGCTAGGCACAAAACTGACAGAGTACTGAAACATTCGACGTCCTGACACCTAGCTTCAACACAACTCCGTAGCGCTAACCGACAGCCTTCCAACTTGGAAGGTTCAAGGTTATGGAAAAGACCAAAGAGGGGAAGGCAAGCGCAACGAAAACGAGCAAAAGCTACAGTCCCAACGGAACAAAGAATGTCGATTGTTACTGGACGATGACGAGACCAGCACGATATTTGACAAAGCGGTCTAACTACAATTCGAAGCAGCATCGAATTGTAGTTAGACCGCTTTGTCAAATATCGTGCTGGTCTCGTCATCGTCCAGTAACAATCGACATTCTTTGTTCCGTTGGGACTGTAGCTTTTGCTCGTTTTCGTTGCGCTTGCCTTCCCCTCTTTGGTCTTTTCCATAACCTTGAACCTTCCAAGTTGGAAGGCTGTCGGTTAGCGCTATGGAGATGTGTTGAAGCTAGGTGTCAGGACGTCGAATGTTTCAGTACTCTGTCAGTTTTGTGCCTAGTTATTGCACTTTCTGACTGTATATAGTATCATGTTACAGTGATGGAGAGTTACTCTTAACTCGTATCCATATGTTCTTTTCTCTTCCACAAAATAATTGAGAGTCTTTGAATCGTTTTTATCAAAATCTAAATATTTGCCGGGTTGGAAGGTGGGAACAAGGGGAACAAGGGGCACATAGCCTTAAGGTCGTCTGGCCGCCAGACAACAGGCAATAGAGCTACGTCACTGTGAATTCTAAACAATTATGGTTCAGCCAATGTTGATCCATCGTGTTGGCATGGTGGGGCTTGCTGTGGCGCACCACCCAGGCCTTTGGGCTAGTAAACAACTTAACCCAATGCGCAACGACGCACAACACGCAACAGCAGCTGATAAGAATGGCGCAGTGACATCCTCTAAGATCGAGAGTACTCGCATGCACTGTAGTACTAGTATCCAAGTGGGCATCTAGTGTGCAATTGCTTACGCACGGGACATTGTATTGACATGTCATCTAAAATGCCAAAGATGCTTGCCAATACAGAGTCACTGTACACAGAATGTTCGTTTCATTCAGTGCTAGTACTGTAGTAGATCTACACTGTATCGTGTATTACATGATTGTGCATGATTGTACATCTAAAAATGCATGACAATTGAAGCGGAACATACCTGGTCTGACTCAGTGCATGCTAGATCGCTCCCGCAAAAACAACAAGTGCTGACTGCATCCTAGATCCTGCCATGATGTGTTCCATGTTGCTCCCTTGTCCTTTTCTCGCCGGACGTGATCCTGCATCTTGCGCCTCACTACAAGTCCATCATCGGCATGCTTGACTGCGCCGAGTCCGTCCGCGTGATCTACCATTGATCTACCTCGCTGTCAATCTTTGTCTCTGGTGCGTTTTTGTGCCCAAACCCAGTCATCGGCGTACAAGTACTGCGTCGCTCTGCAGAGCTAGAGCTGGCATTTTGACCGGCCATGCTACGTGATCGGACAGTCACTGAGTCAGAGTGACCATGATGAAGAGAAGCTGCCAGCACTCGCCGCAGCAGTAGCATTGACAACTGATGTATAACGGCAGAATGAAACAAGACGATTTTCGCATTCCACATACTGTACATGTACCATCGCCCAAAGTAATCTCCAGCAGTTCTTGTACTAATCCGAAGGTCGACACAGAACTGATTTTGTTCCAGAATCCCAGAGGTCTAAGTGTTGGTCAAGAAGACCATCGGGAGTTGGGATATCCTCCTACCTTTGCGCATGGTACGGAGTCTCCGACCTTGTAATAGCATGTCACATCTTTGCCATTTCCAAGGTCTACCAAGAACATCTCTAGCTCCTGCGCAAATGTTGCAATGAAATCAAGTCAGTAGAAACTCCTCCCATCCGTTCGCAACCGCTTGGACTTCGGTAAAAACAACTGCGACTACGCCATGCCACACTGGACTACAGCGCGCTTCTACTGCAGTGCTTTGCTGCTCGTCTCCACCACGCTAGCGGGCGCTGGCTTCTTGGGCGTGCACGCCGAAAACCCGGCCGCTGCGGACGCTGACGACTATCCTCCGCTCGGCTGCTGGACAAAACGCTCGTACGGAGGTGGAACCAACGGACGCAGCCTGCCGCCCTGCAACCCGCCTGTATGGGTGTCAGCGCACGGTGCCAGGGCGGCGAGTCGTCAGAATGGCGAGGGATATCGGGAAACAGCGAACATTGATGACTCCCGTCGATCAGCGAGAGCCGCGCCGGTGCAGTCAACGAGCAGCGGCACATCAACGCCGACGGAGACGAGTGTATTCAACGCATGGAGCAACAGCGTGATAACGAGCGCCACGCTACCTGGCGATCTGGACGATCGTCAGGATGGTTATGGGGCCGGACAATTGTACGCGTCAGCGTCGGTCATACAGTTCCAGGCAGCCGCTAACGGATCGCTAGCGGAGAGTGTCCTGCTGTACATGGTGTCGGAAACTGGCTTGGTCTCGCGCTCCTGGCTGTACCAACGGGAGTTAGCCAGCTGGGTGACACTGGAAGACCCCATACCGGATGCTGCTCAAGTTGGGTTACCCTATCAGCCCGGTGGACCCAAGAGAATCTGGCCAAGCATGGCGGTAGCACACATTGTCAATCCGCCCGACGACGACTTCATCGACACGATCTTCCTGTTCGGCGGCGCAACCTTCTCCGGCGTGCTGTTCAACGACACGTGGCGGCTGAACGACTTCCGTTGGCACCCGGTGGAGACGCCCGGCTACCACGGCGACCTGGCCCGGTTCCGACACAGCGCCGTCGGGCGCACAGTGACGACGCACGACGCAGCGCCACCGAACAGCAGCAGCAGCAGCAGCGGCGGCATCACTAGCAGCAGCCACGAGTGCCAGTACTTTGTGTTCGGTGGCATGGCGCTGGGCATTGTGTACCCGCTGCGCTTTCTCAACGACCTGTGGCTGCTGAGCGTGGAGCAGTGTGAGTCCGTGCTCAGCCCCGGCAACTGGAGCCAGCTGACGGTGGCGTCGGAGTCGCCGCTGCCCTCGCCGCGAGTGCACGCCATGCTGCAGTTCACCACGGACGGCCGCCTGCTCATGTTCGGCGGCTGGTCGGAGAACTTCACCACCGCGGAGCCGAGCTTGCTGCTGCGCGACCTGTGGGAGCTGGACGTGACTGACCTGGACGCGGTCGTGTGGCAGTACAAGGGTGCGGTGAACGATCGCTGTGCCCTGCCGCCGAACAAGGACAGTCCGAGTGTGACACCGCCGGCATCATACCTTCCTGAACTTGACATTGTCGTTGTGTACACAATGGACTGCAGCGACGAGCCCATCCACCGCGGGCAAGCACTGCTGCACGTCTTCGACCGAGCCACGCAGCTCTGGTCCCTGGTGTCGCCGAGCGTCCCCTACGACCTCGTGCCCTACCTCAGCATGCACCCGGCCAACCTGCGCTCGGCGGTCGGCACCGACATCACACTGCTGATGCGGCGCCCGTCGCAGGACACCGGAGAGTTCCTGTACGTGCCGTTCCAGCTTACCTTCTCACGCTGCGCCGCCTGCAGCCCCAAGATCAACGCCACGGCGATGTCGCCATGGGGAACGGCGGCTGTGACGTCGTCGAATACGTCGGCAACTCCGTCGGTCAACGGTATATTTGTGCAGCTAGGCACGCCGCCCGAGTACCTGCCAAAGTACAGCACCGTCATCGCCAACCTGCGGGTTTACCGCGGCAACATCGTGGCATTCATCGTCGGCGGTTTCCAGGGCAACTACACGACGGTCGACGGGGAGCCGCCAATCGAGGTTGTGCGCAACCTGGGTATGAGCATATGGTTGTTTGAGCACACAGAGAAGACCTGGTCACGCGTGGCTCCCGTGCCGGCCCCCTCACAACGCAGCGGCTTCACCATCGTCTCCGACAACCTCAGCCTGTTCCTGTTCGGCGGCTACTTCCTGCGCATACCGCCGACGTCGTCGATACCGATCGTGGAGATGCACGCCGACCTGTGGTGCTTCAACTTCACGTCGCTAGAGTGGACGATGGCCGCGCCACCCAACATTCCCGAGAAGGCCCAGTGGCAGCGCCTGTTCCACTCAGCCGTCATGGACCTTGCCGGCAAGCGCATGGTGATCTTCGGCGGCTTCGACCGCGCGTCGGACCAGATCCGCAGCGACGTTCTGACCTGGTCGCTGCGGTCGCGTCAGACGTGCGCAGGCGAGTTCCACAGTCACTGGCGACGCGACGCACCGCGATTGGTCGGCCACTCGGCGACGCTGAGCGGCGACAGCATGTACGTATTTGGCGGGATCACGGAGGACGCCGCCAAGATCAAGTACCTGCTGCCCAGTTTCCATCGCCTCAATCTGACCAGCATGCAGTGGACGGATCTGTCGCGCGGCGCGCCCTACGGCCGCGTGTTCCACAACGCCGCTCTGCTGGGCAACAAGCTGGTGATCAGCGGCGGCTGCAGCAAGCAGTCGTTCAGCCACTGGGCGCAGCAGGCGCCGTACTACTACTTCGAGAACCTGTGCCAGCACGACAGCGAGATCGCGCTCTCCTCGATCGGCGTGTATGACATCGACACCGGCGACTGGCTTCAGCTGCCCGTTAGCAACTCGCCGGGCAGTGTCTTCCTGCACACTAGCTTTGTGATCGAGGATCACCTGCACATCATGGGTGGGAGCATACAGACGAAGGAGATCGGCAGCCTGCAGGGCGCCGGCCTGTTCAACGTGCAGCCGGCCTGCCCGACGGGATCCTACACGGGCAACTTCTCCTCGGACAGCTGCCACCTGTGCGACGAGTTCTCGTACACGGACGAGAGCGGGGCGCGCGAGTGCGTGCAGTGCGCCGGCCAGTCGATGACGGGCGTGCGCGGCGCCACCGCCATCGGCAACTGCTCGCGCTGCGTGCCGGACGTTTGCCACGGCAACGGGGAATGCACGGTGACGGCGGTGACCGGCGTGGCCAGCTGCTCGTGCGAGTTTGGCTTCGTGCCCAGCGACAACTGCCTGCTGCCCATCTACTACCTGCTCATCTGCTTCGCCATCCTGCTGCAGGTCCTGCTGGTCCTCTCCATTGTCGTCTACCGTAAGTACACCCGGCATCGGCGTGCCGAGCGCACCAAGGCGCGCCAGCTGCGCATCAGCCGCAAGGAGGTCAGCGATCTGGCGTCCGCCTGGGAGATCAGGTATGTACTAGTACATGACAGCTTGCCGCCCCGCTGTCCTATGCATACCAACTCAGCTCTGCCCAGTGCGCAATCCCAGGGCTGCCGCGTGTTCCCATCTTTCGGAAACGATCTGATTTTTGCAGATAGTTCGAACAAACCGGCAGAAAAATCTTCACTTTCTTAGTAGGATTGTTCACGAAAGTGCCCTAGTCTGTTAGGTCATGGCACCCGGGCTATGCACTCCTTATTTGGCATTGTATACGTCTCTAGCGCTAAATGGGTTAGAATCCTAAGAATGCTTTGGCTTACTATAGAATAAAGGGAGTGATGCCTCGTTACCATTCGATCCCTGTCCGGGGAAGACACCCACCAAGCCCAGTGATGGGTATCAAAGTGATCACAATTATTGTGTGCATTATTCACGCCGCCAATCATCAGACGATATTGATGTGCTGAAACTCGGAATTAAAACCAAATGGTTAGTTTCCCGCCCGGTAAAGTGAACTTGTGCCGCTGGCTCCTCTTCGTGTTTTGAACCGTTTTTGCAGGGTAAGGGTAACCTTGCCTTGTGACGCATCAGTCTATGTAAGTGGTCTGCAGAGAGCCTTAGTCTATGTAAGTGGTCTGCAGAGGGCCTTAGGCTGCAGCCACACTACGTACAAAATCAAGTACGCGTTTGCGTTCAGCTTTTAGATAACGCAAAGTCGCATCCACACTGCCATTTCATGCGCAAGGAATCCTTGCGTTTTGTCCACGTTTCTGGGTCCCAGAAAAATCGTGCTGTGAAAATGTATGTACTACATGTAGTAGTAGTTTGAAAAAGAGTCGCGAGCGCCTTGACAGACATGTTCAAGGCCTCAGTCATCTCCCTCTCTCGGATGGTCCGCTCCAGGCTATCATCTGGCCCTGCTTCGTCTTCTGGTACGGTGCCCCAAGCTGCATGAGCTTCTCCGGTCGTGATTATCAGCGAAATACAATGTAGTTGCACGGCATCTCGAACTAACAACAGCAGGCAACAGGACTGTCCGGAAATTATACTGAAAGCAAAGCCCTGGCAGATGAAATCTGAAATACTACAAACTGACAAGGAAGGCGTCTACTACTGACACAGTGCAAGCCTCAAGAAGAATTTTATGAAACATCTACCCGTATGAAGAACCGAGCGAAACGCAAGGAAAAGGCGAAAAGTTGCTTTCTACAGGGGTACCCGATTTACTGAAACGAAACGCAGTACGTTTTGCGTTTCGCACGCGTTTCCTTGACGACATAAGCAGAAAAGTTGCGTTTACGCAGTTTTGTACCTAGTGTGGTTGCAGCCTTAGTCTACGTATGTTGTCTGCAGAGGACCTTAGTCTATGTAAGTGGCCTGCAGAGGGCCTTAGTCTAGGCACCGTATTTTACCACTTATAAGTCGACCTCCAGACTTGGGGCCTCGATTTACCGGTTGAAGGGCAGTTATACCCCGGTTGTAAGTCGACTTCCCCTTTTTAGGTCATTAAAAGGTTGACTTATAACCGGTAAAATACGGTATGTGCAGCTCTTAATAATGATGGCGGTCTTCAACACAGGTACTGAAGTACTGCAGAATCCCTGAACCAGTGTGTGCTGTGATGCTGTTGAACGCCCCCCCCCCCCCCCACACACACTCGTTCCCTATCCCTGTACCTGCCCTTATCCCTGTACGTGCCCCTGCCCCTGTCCCTGCCCCTTTACCTGCCCCTACTCCTATCCCTGAACCTATACCTGCCCCTTTCCCTGCCCCTGTCCCACATCTCTGTACCTGCCCCTATCCCTATACCTGCCCCTGCTCCTGCCCCTGCCCCTTTCCCTGCCCCTGCCCCTGTCCTACATCCCTGTACCAGACTTTGCCGGTGTAAGGCATGATTGTATTGTCTGTGTGCCGCATCTGCATGGTCCTGTGTGTTTTGAGGATCATAGGTGCTTCCAATCTGCGCTGACTGTGTGGTCGTGCCTATACACTTGTGTGTGTGTGTGTGTGTGTGTGTGTGTGTGTGTGTGTGTGTGTGTGTGTGTGCGCATATGTGCATATGTGTGTGTGTGTGTGGGGGGGGGGGGGGTATCTGTGTGTATGTGTTTGTCTGTCTGTCTGTCTATCTGTCTGTCATTTCTTACTGTCTTTCTGTGTGTCTGTGTTTGTGAGCGCATGCGTCCATGTGCCTGTGCCTATGCATGCGTGTGTGCATGCGTGTTTGTGCACTTCCGTGTGTCTGTGTGCATTCCCGAATACATGGACGCTCACGTGTCCTCCGCACCCTACCGTGCGCGCACACGTCTGCCCATTCACAGCTCCGACGAGATAGTGCTGAAGAAGCGCATCGACACCGACTCGCCGGGCGGCTTCGGCGAGGTGTGGCTGGCCGAGTACCGCGACATGCAGGTGGCCGTGAAGAAGCTGCACCGTCATCTGCACGACGCCAGCCTGCAGCAGGAGTTCGAGCGCGAGGTGGAGACGCTGCGGCGCATCCGCCACCCGAACATCGTCCTGTTCCTGGGCACGGGCACGGAGAAGGGCTCCGACCTGCCATTCCTGGTCCTGGAGTACATGCAGCGCGGAACGCTCTACAGCATTCTTGCCCGACAAGAGGTATAGTGTTAGCACTAACAGTCATGTCTATTGTATCATCATCCTGTGAGAGCCAGGCGTTGGCTGATGAGAAGACATCCTTGCCTGTTTGCTTGGTGAAGTATTAAAAAAAACAAAGAATACCACATCAGCCATACAGTACCATAACGTACATCAAGGATCTATTACGGAGTCTCTTTGTCACATGAACATCAACAGTGTGTGTACGTGTGTGTGTGTGTGTGTGTGTGTGTGTGTGTGTGTGTGTGTGTAGGTGGGGGGGGGGGGGGGGAGGGAGGTAGGCTCGTGTACCCTGTATGCAATGTCACCGTTTTCTCTTGTGAACTTATCTGCTTGGCAGCTACTACTGCTTTTGCCACCCTCCGTGTACACTCTACAGTACTCATCCTCACGGTCTTTGGGTGTTTCTCGGTTGTGCTCTCTCTCTCTCTCTCTCTCTCTCTCTCTCTCTCTCTCTCTCTCTCTCTCTCTCTCTCTCTCTCTCTCTCTCTCTCTCTCTCTCTCTCTCTCTCTCTCTCTCTCTCTCTCTCTCTCTCTCTCTCTCTCTCTCTCTCTCTCTCTCTCTCTCTCTCTCTCTCTCTCTCTCTCTTTCTCTCTCTGTGTGTCTGTCTCCCTCTCGATCTCATGCACACACACATGCACCATTTTCCTGGAGCAGATTCACGTAGACCACGTTCAGCGACTGCGGTTCGCACTAGACGCGGCGCGTGGCATGCGTTTCCTTCACAGCTTGAAGCCGCCGAGAATCCATCGTGACCTCAAGAGTGCGAATCTCGTAATCAGCGAACGATGGGTAAGCACAACTAAAAATAAAATATAAGATGCGCACAGCGCGTGTCCAGTGAGTCACTGCACATTATTTTTTATTATTAGTGGTGTGCACGGGTAGTCGGGTACCCGTGCTACCCGTGAGGACCTCGGGTAGACGGGTAGAGAATAGTGCCCGCAAACCCGAAGTCGCAGAAGACCTCAGGTACAGTGCACGTGTACAAATAATTGATGTAATACTCCGCATGTCCACCCAGTGTGTAAAGGAAGGGTGCATTGTGGTGTTACCATGAAAACATTACCCGATCGGGTACCCGTTCTACCCGTGGAAAATTATCCGAACCCGATACCCGAAGAAAATGCTACCCGACTCAGCACTAATTATTATGCATGCACAGTGCAGCTGAATGACATCCAGTCTCGTCGCTCAAGTTTGCGCCTTGCACCAGTTTCGCGGGCCCCATG
This sequence comes from Sycon ciliatum, assembly GCF_964019385.1. Lineage (NCBI taxonomy): Eukaryota > Metazoa > Porifera > Calcarea > Leucosolenida > Sycettidae > Sycon > Sycon ciliatum. The sequence continues at coordinate 23,948,162 of NC_088645.1, read as the reverse complement.
GTTCGCAGGTCTAGGGATGCGCTACGCAACTGAGTGACTCGACAGGATTTCATTGAGCAGCACTCACTGTGCCGTGTAACCTCTCTAAGACGACCTCTCAAGGGTCCTTCAAAGAGTGGCCCTTGTACCCAGGTGGTGATCTCCTTATCCAGGGCAGGATCGCCGGAAGCAGTTTTAGATTGGTCCGGTCATACCATAATATTTCGTACAGATTGTGTATGATATAGAGGGTACACGCAACCTCCTCAGCAGTAAACATGCCATGTTGGTGGCTAACACGTTGGTCCGGTCATACCATAATCTTTCATACAGTTTGTGTATGATATAGCTGTTGTCTGGCTGGCTGGTACAAGCATGTGTATCTCAAAGTGACAAAGTTATAGCGGGTATACACAACCTCCTCAGCAGTAAACATGACTATTGTGTTGGTGGTGGCTAACAAGTTAGTCCGGTGATGACCTCACCAACTGGACGGGTTCCGGCGAGCCAGGAGGGTCATTTGACTGGAGATAGCATCCCCTGGTCCTGGCTGCAGTGGTCTCCTGGGCCAGGTGGTCACCTTATCCGAGGTTGTGCATGACTGTACTGTACTTGGACAATGAACAGTGAAACTCTTTGGGACATGACAGCTGTACTGTATAATCCAGGTACAGATGCATGTACTGTGTATCCAAGGTCACATGACTGGTACACGCACGCACTTCGTGAGTACAGTACCAGTGTACATTGAATGCGGGGATTACTACTCCGACCGGTAGTACGTCAGCTCTACACTGGGCTATACTGTAAATATACAAAATGTCGGCGCTGCAAAATTTTGGCACTTCACGATTTTTGACATTTCGGCGGCGATGTATTTTCGGCGTGGGGTAGAGGGCATGGTATTGTGCGACAGATGCTGTGAAAAATTTCATCGGCGTTTTAATTTAGGCGTTTTCGGTCGGTGCCGAATATAGCCCGAAATTAAATAGCTGCCGAAAATTTGTATATTTACAGTACTCTACTGTACTGAACTACAGTGCACTGTTAACTGTCTAATGTTCACGACAGATCAATGCAGATATTAATTAACGAGCGTGAAATCGACTATCAATTGTGACGTGCATATTGGGCGATTTACCTAGTAGCTTTCACTCGTTACAGTATAGGCTGTCAAGGCAAACCACCTGTCCCAAAAGACCACCGCAGCCAGGACCAAGGGATGCTAAGGTAATCCCAGTCGAATGACCCTGGATAAGGAGACCACCTGGTAACAGAGACCACGCTTTGGAGATCCCTTGAGCGGTCGTCTATAGACAGGTTGCACTTTACATGCATGTTCTATTCCAGAACTAAATATTGCAACAGAGCTTTCGGCCATATTTTCAATTCATTGTAAATATAGTTGGGAATAGTTGGGAATGTTCTATTCCAGTCTAAGAATTGTTTTTTTTTTGCTGGTGTTCTTGTCTGCGGCGTAGATTCTGAAGGTGGCTGATTTTGGCGCAGCCCGCACTATACCCAACATTGGCCTAGCACTGGAGAATGAGAGAGATCCCAAGGCTCCACACAGCGCCAGCATAGTGCAGGTCTCCTGGCCGGCCACGCTGCCCAGGAATCGCTCCCTGTCCAAGGCACAGCGCCGTTTGTAAGCAAGCACTGGCGTTATCGTTAGCATTGTCATTGTCCGTTGGTTTGAGTGAAAGATGCAAACGGGGAAAAGTCTGAATAGTAAAATACGACTGTCACCACCAGGAATCGAACCAGGGACCTCCGCTCTAATCGAACCAGGGACCTCCGCTCGAGGTACTCGAACCAGGGACCTCCGCGCTAATCGAACCAGGGACCTCCGATCGAGGTACTCGAACCAGGGACCTCCGCACTAATCGAACCAGGGACCTCCGATCGAGGTACTCGAACCAGGGACCTCCGATCGAGGTATCATTGGCATTAACACTAGCATCACTATTAGCAAGAGTACATGAAAACCAGAGTGCGCAGCTCGGATGGGTCGCTGTCACGGCAGAACTCCGTGATTACATCATTCTAGTGATGCAGTGCGTACAAGCAGGATTCAAGCAGGTCTCTTTCTGCACAACTGCAGCTCAGTTGTACGCTCTACGCCACTTCCCGCCTCAGATCTGCGCCAAATATGATGTAGTCACGGAATTCCGCCGTGACAGACACCCATAGTAGAAAAAGCCCCAAGCTGCACACTCTGGTTTTCACGTACTCTTGGTATTAGCATGCATTCTGCGTGTCATCTGTATGGATGCTGCACTAGCTAAGCGGCCCAGTGTGCAATGTCGGTGTATGGTGTCTACCTGCAATACCAGTGTTCTAACCAGGAGAAAGTTGTAGAGAATGAGGTGTGTGGGGGGGGGGGGGGGGGGGGGCATTTAGAAGCAAGCGGTGCACCCATTCTTTCCATGTTCCACTTTTGTCTTGTCACACAGAATGCAACATACAGTCGCAGCGAGCACCCGGAGCAATCGATTTGTGGCCGCATTTTTGTTCTGCGACCTGAAAAATCGTAAAATTGAAAAAAAAATGAGTAGGGCGGTAGGGCGGTGCGGTATCTTGTGACCAGAGATAGCTGAGAATGCGAGCCCACTGAAAACAAAGAGTTTGTCCCTCTGAACATCTCTGCACATAGGCACGGATGTGTGGATGTGTGTGTGTGTGTGTGTGTGTGTGTGTGTGTGTGTGTGTGTGTGTGTGTGTGTGTGTATGCATCTTAGTATGTGTACATATATCTTGTTTCCTTTTGTTTTTCTTGCTGCTGCTGCTGCTGCTGCTGCTGCTGCTGTTGTTGTTGTTGTTGTTGTTGTTGTTGTTGTTGTTGTTGTTGTTGTTGTTGTTGTTGTTGTTGTTGTTGTTGTTGTTGTTGTTGTTGTTGTTGTTGTTGTTGTTGTTGCTATCGTTGCCGTTGCCATTGCTGCAGTACCGAGGACGACCCGTTGCTGCGTTCCTGGGCGCATCTCTCCACCGAGGTGGGGACGTTTGCCTGGAGCTCACCGGAGCTGCTACAGCGCAAGGCGTACGGCTCCAGCACCGACGTCTACAGGTGGGTACAGCACACTGCAGCACACTGCAGCCTCACTGCAGCACACTACAGCCCCACAGGCACACTGCAGCCCCACTACAGCACACTGCAGCACGTTGCAGCCCCACAGGCACATTGCAGCCCCACAGACACATTGCAGCCCCACAGACACACTACAGCACACTGCAGCACGTTGCAGCCCCACAGGCACATTGCAGCCCCACAGACACACTACAGCCCCACTGCAGCACACTGCAGCACACTGCAGCACACTGCAGCACCCCACAGACACACTGCAGCACACTACAGCACACTGCAGCACACTACAGCCCCACAGGCACAATGCCGAGCTAGTGACTGGCTGGTGCAATGGAGCCTGACACACGTGAAGGTCATGGGGACCTCTGGCAAGGGCTGGTATACGTTCTGCACTCATGGTACACTCGGACGTCTCTTATCCGGGCACCTTGAGACCGGGCACTGCCCGTATCTCAGATTTGCCCGTATATCAGGATAACTCATCTACCATGTATCATATCATTGTTTGAAGAAGTGTATTTGCCACGTATTGCACATGTACATGTTACAAAAGAATCCATTGATAAAATGTGTGCATTTCACAGGTTGGCAGTGACAAATAAGCACTTGCGTGTGCGAAAAAAAGTTCAAACCCCCGAATTCAAAAGCATTTTGCCATAGGAACTTCAGCTGAAGGTGCCCGGTAGAGAGACGTGCCCGTATCTGAGGCGTCCGAATAAGAGACTTTCGAGTGTTCTGTCACAAGGGAGGTTTAGTCCCACGTAACGGATACGGGAACGTGGGTGATACACGTAAAGTTCCTGCAGTGGACCCACGTTCGCAATGTTGTTTTTAGTCACACGGAACAAACAAAAGCATGAAGCGAAAGGCCCAAACTTGACGGTCAAAGACGACGCTCATCGAATATTTTGATTTCGTGCTTCGGAATTTCTTCAGCTGAGCACCCTCACAGCTTGCACGATGCGCTCCATTCTGATTTTCACCCACGTTCTGGCGGAACGTGGGTGAGCCTCCATACACGGTTTGTCGTGAATCAGAAAACGCCTGTACGTGGGTCACTGAGTATCACGAGTCTCTCTCCCCCTCTCCCGGGGAGACCCACGTGACCAGTTTTGGCAGTGAGCAACAAGTACAAGTACAAGAGTATCACGTGGTACACGCACGTAAAGTACACACGTAAAGTACACACGTAAAGTACATGTACACACGGATTACATGTACATCGGACTAAACTTCCCTCCTGTGTCACAGTGTGTGACGGTGCCGTGTGCTCACACACTGTGGCCCAGTAGTGAGTCCAGTATCAGGGATTACCCTACTCTAGCCTCCTACCTGTGGGCACATCACCTGTACACCTCTGTGCGGTATGTGGGTACTAGTGTTGCAAAAGAAGGATCCACGAGCGGGATTTGAACCCAGCACCCCTGTCTTTCCGGGACAGTGCCCTACCGATTAGGCTAACGGGGATCACACACACCCTTGGGTCCTTCTTGCTACACTGGTCCCCCGCCCCAACAGGCTGTGTCCTCATGCCGTACCTACTCGTGGGAGGGGGGTGGGGGGTGGGCGTGGGTTCGAGCCATTGCCAGGCGCCAATGTTGCAAAAGAAGGATCCACGAGCGGGATTCGAACCCAGCACCCCTGTCTCTCCGGGACAGTGCCCTACCGATCAGGCCACCGGGGATCACACACACACACACACACACACACACACACACACACACACACTTGTGGGTCCTTCTTGCTACACTAGTATGTTGGAGTACAGCCGTACAGTATCGGCACAGTCATGACATATGGGGTGATCAGTGGCGCGTCACTTTTGAGCCAACGAAATCACAGGCCATGACTGTGTCCCGCCACCGCAGACCCTGGGAGACACCACCGATCAAGTTCAACGGCACAGCGGTCCCAGAATGCTCGCGGCTGAAGCTCCTTGGAGTGACGTTTGATGCCCATCTAACTTACTCCGAGCATCTTCGAGGAACTGCAGTGCGTGCCACACAGCGAATTGGTTTCTTCCGGAAGGCGTGCCATGTCCTGGACCCACCGGGCCGGGCCACAGCATACCGGGGGTTCATTCGGCCTCTAATGGAGTACTGTCCACTTGTATGGATGGGAGCTGCGGCTACCCATCTCTCACAGCTGGACCGAGTCCAGCATCGTGCCCTCACCCTGATTGGGACAGGGGCTGCAATGGACACTCTGTCCCTGCGGCGCCGTGTGGCCGGCCTCACAACCCTGTACAAGCTCCATTACATCACAAGCCCGCCAGCTCTTGCAGCGACACGTCCAGCCAGAGCCATCGCACCCGCCATCGCGCCTGCCACACGTCGCCGCACGGCAGCCAACCTTGCGCACGAGCTTCAACTCCAGACAGCCCTACCTGCCAGATCGTGCAATGTTGCGCTGCGCTCTTTCCCAGAGTGCCTCATCGAAGCCTGGAATGAACTGCCAGCCACTCTCCTCCGCGATGCACCGTCTGCCAAAGGGATGCAGCAGTTCAAGGTTCAGACCTACCGCTACCTGAAACGGTCGAGTTGGTCATTGGCCACGGATATCGCCCCCTAGGCTACTGCCAGTACGACCCTGTTCATGTTCTCGGAGCACTCCCTTCTCATCAAACTCCCAATCCATCTGTCTTTATCTCTCTCTAACTCTCCTCCATTCTAACTCTAATCTTTCGTCAAATCTGCACGGCAATCAGCCTCTACTTTCGCCTCAGCATCATGATCTTGATACTGCTATATTTGTACTTGTTTGCGTACTTGTTTGCACTCATATCTTGGAATAACAAGTTTCCTGGTTTCCTACCCCCCCCCCCCCCCCACCCCTCCTCTCTTTCCTACCCTTAGAGTTCTTGCTCTCCTGCTCCCCTCCCCGCCCTTCCACTCCCCATTTTGTTTCCTTTGGTGCACATGTGCAGCTGTGATGCCGAGACCCTTGGTCGGCTGAGCTTCACAGGTCCCACCCACTCCGTCCTGCTGGATATGTACCATTGTGTCGAGTTCTTCTCCTCATTTTAGTTCATCATGCAGTGAGTGTTCAATAGTAAAAAAAAAAAAAATCACAATATTGCATGAGCCATGCTGCATTGGAGCTCACAGCAGTGCACAAGCTACCAAGTGAAGTTAGGCATTGGTGGCCGCTTGTAAGTTGTAGTGAGTGCTTACTGGTGATTTTATGGCACGTCATTGTGCTCTTGTGTCCTGTGTGTGTGTGCGTGTGTGTGTGTATGTGTGTGTGCGCGCACGTGCACTTGTGTTTTGTGTATGTATGCGCGTATGTGCGCATATGTGTATGTGTGTCACTCTGTACTGTGCTGTACACGCAGCTTTGGCATAGTGATGTGGGAGCTGTACACGCGGCAGGAACCATTCAGCGAGTACGACGACTGTCGCATGATCAGCGACCTGGTGGAGGCCATCGTGTCCGGCCGTCGTCCCAGCATACCCAGCGACTGCCCGCCAGAGTACCGATCGCTGATAGAGCTCTGTTGGCACCGCGAGCAGGTGAATCGGCCAGCATTCATCGACCTCGTGCCCAGACTCGATAACCTGATGGAGAGCTGGGCGAGTCGTGGCATCAGCTCCAGCCTGCAGGCGTCCGGCCGCTCCATGGTGGCGGGCAATGGACGGGCGGCGACGCCGTCGTCGGTTTCCATGGAAACGTCGGCGGGAAGGCCGTCGTCGTCGTCGATGGGTCTGATGAGCACGTCAACGTCGTGTTAACGGGCAGCTGTGGAGGCACCGCATGCATGTGGGTGAGAACACCTTGAGCGCAATGTATTCTTCTTGTTCCAACCGGGGTTTGCGAATTTGTCACTGAAATAATAGTAATGTTTTCTGATGAGCGGTATACAGTAACGTAGTTCACCATTGTAATCACTGTGTTTTCTTCTTCTTTGGAATGTTAAACTTAAATCTTGATCGGCGAGGCATGCATTTTATTGTGCACACCACTGTGACCTGAAGATGTGCCGAATTCCTGGTAGAATGAGTAGACAGACTAAGGAGCGAGTTCTGGTGGATGGTTGAAGTCGGGTGGCCGCTGCGCCACGGCCTTCGTATTTCTATTAGCATCCCGGCTGTTAACGGTACACTCGCTTGTTGCATGCGCTTCAAGTGATAGCATGTAGAACTTCTGCTGTTTGAAGTGACATTTATTCACAAGTCACCGTGAATACGGCAAGCTTCTAAACTCATCCTGGCTGCTGACGATAGCATTGTAAGAGTTATGTAGTCTTACTCTTAATATTACAAGTGCCCTTAAAACGTACTAGGAATTATGTAATAAGGAATTATGTACATGCTAATTTGCCTGCTGCAAGGCAGCAGGCATTGTCACTTTCTGAGTGCATTTCAAGTGGTTGAATATCCAATGTCTACTTTTCAGACTTTCCCCGCCCTCGACTAAAATGAAATTTAGCCCATCTATTATTGCCATTTATTTGATCCATTTTTTACCAGAACTTCTAGGCTTCTATCTGGCAAACAAACTATCTTCATTGATCAGTCAATTTCCTATTTCTTAAAAAACTGTTTATTGGTACCAAAATTATGTCTTCTTTTCTCTAGCAAACAAACTAGCTAAAGGTTATTATTGGTTATTAAAAAATTAATTAAAGTTTATTTTCTGTAGGATAACCCGCATGAGCATGTTGTCGAAAGCATGCCGCGGGTCCCATGTAGAAGCTACTGCTACAATAATTATTAACTGGTTTGAGGGAAAGAGACAATAATTATTGTATTTTGTTTTTCGATTTTGAGAGCATTTTACAAGGCGAGGACGCATAGTGCTCCTGACTACAACCATGACCCGGTTGGCAGAGTCCCGGTCTTGCGACGGTCCTCGCCTTGTAACATGCTGTCAAAATCGAAAAACATATTAAATTACCAAGCAAGGCTTCTTTATATTTAATACGTAGTTTTTTATATTTTTTTTACAAAGACCACATAAATGCCAAACATGAGATGCAGCTAGGGGAAGCACGTACTATAATGAGTATCACAATGTGTAACTGGTCACTTGTTCGATTTCCGTCAAAATTATTAGTAAGTTGACGCACAGCACATGTGGCAAGTATCCAGTGTTTGTGGACTACCGGCCGTATGGATATGCACAGTCAAGTGAACTAAAAATTACTTGATGCTAACGCATGCAGTCGTAATCTTACGACTCTCTATTGGGAGCCAAGCTTGTGCTACTAGTACTACTGTACTACTAGCCAGCCGGGAGTAGCAAAAAATCGCCTGTACATGTCTGTAGTAGTCGACACCAAGAGTAAGGACTCAGGTGATGTACTCTTCTTGACACAAAGAGGCTCAGCTCAGTATGCTGTGTACTGTAAGACATGTATATATAACGAGGAAGCAAATCTAACGTTTTAACGGATGACATTTCTTCGTTATAATAAGATCCGTTGAGGCCGTACTGCTTCATATATGCTGTGTGTGGATATGGCAGAATACTGCAAGATCGTTAACATATCTTCTCGTTAACCTATGAATTTTGGACAATCGTTAAATTTGCGACTCGTTATAATAACATGTCTTACAGTACATGTCTTTTTTATTTATTTATTTATTTCGGCCAGTCGGCTACTATCATTTTTCGTCTTGGGGGTTAGACAAGGGGAAGTAGCCATGTAGGGGCGTTAGCCCGCCTTTTGTCTTCAGGGGCGGATCCAGCGGTTTCGCAGACCCCGCTAAATTTCGTAAATGTACTACTGCCAGTACTGGCAACCATATGCGTGCCCATGTTTATGTGTCAGCTCACTTACGCTCACACACGCACGCACACACTTATGCACACACGTACACACTTATGCACACACGTACACACTTATGCACACACGCACACACACACACACACACACACACACAGACGAATACTCTCATCAAGTGCTCCAAGTGAAATTGGCCAAATTCTCGCTGCAAATCGGAGAGTGTTACAGTTGCCAGTGACACTGGTCAGCACTCAACATGGTGTATGTCACACAAAATCAAAAACTTGTGAGTAGTCAACACTTTGATCGTTGTGACCATCATCAGCCATGAAGTGGACATGGGAATGCCGGGAGAGACTATACTGGGGAGTGCGGTGACCATGTGCATTCACAGCTCCAGAAAGAGAGCAAAGAGCAACAACGCCAGTCGTATCTTGAGACATAAAATTGTCACGGTGTGCGAGAGTTGGTGTACACCCAGGCACAGGGTAAAGAAGATAAGCGTAACAGAAACAACGGAAGTCAATCCAGCGCTACGATGGCAGCAAGAAACAGCAATGATGTAACATTAGATTGCAGCACCAAATCATATTGCAACCGTGCCAAGACAGCATGGGAAATAGTACCGACGGCCTAGCCAGCAATAATGCAGGATGATAGAGAATCACAGTGGAAGTCATAGCAGTGTCAGCAGCTGACTACATAATGTATGAGAACTGAGCGCCAATTTGTAAAAATATATTGGTAATGCTGCTAAACCTCAAGGGAAAGGAGATGTGCTATCCATTTCCAATAATGTGTTATACAGTATACAGAACCTGCGAGAATATCAAGGGATAGAATAATTCACTGGTTTGAGGGAAAAACACAACCGGAAAAAGTCTGAAGAAAAGGTTTGACTGGCCCCACCAGGAGGGACCTTCGCTTCAGGCCAGCGATACTCTAACCAATGAGCTAAGGTGTAGCCGTCATCCCAGCAGCGGCCGTTCAACGCCCTCCTCAGACTTCGTGTCTCACACTTCCTGTGAATCCACACAGGCGGGTGGGACGGGCGGGAGAGAATAATTGGAAGAATTTAGTAACAAGGACAGGAGGGCTGAAGTTGCGATTACTTCAAAACAGAAAGAATTGGTATAGCATAGAGGTTATGGGAATGATGTCATGGGTGAGTCAGCGGATTTTCTGATGGGCACTAAGTGTACAGCATGCGTAAGCGGATTTTCTAATGGACACTAACGCCTCTAAATATGCAGCGTTGCGCAATAGGGAGGCAACTGGCATTGGGTGTTCACTGCTGGTTCACCACAGCTGTCCTCATCATATGACAAAGTACAGGGATGCATCTGTGTCAAAACAGTTTTGCCAAGTGGCCTGCAGAATCACACATGATTGTCTCCGTGAGAGCAGCAAGTGCGTCGCTGGTCAGTGGCAGACAATGCACTGTAGGTCACCTCTAATTCCGGAGAGCTGGCGGACTAGCAGTCTACAAACGCCAGAATGCGTGCCATTTGCCGCACCATTGCACAAGCGAAGTAGTCTCTCTCTCTCTCTCTCTCTCTCTCTCTGTCTCTCTCTCTCTCTCTCTCTCTATCTCTCTCTCTCTCTCTCTCTCTCTCTCTCTCTCTCTCTCTCTCTCTCTCTCTCTCTCTCTCTCTCTCTCTCTCTCTCTCTCTCTCTCTCTCTCTCTCTGTCTCTCTCTCTCTGTCTCTCTCTCTCTGTCTCTCTCTCTCTCTCTGTCTCTCTCTCTCTGTCTCTCTCTCTCTCTGTCTCTGTCTCTGTCTCTCTGTCTCTCTGTCTCTCTGTCTCTCTGTCTCTCTCTGTCTCTCTCTGTCTCTCTCTGTCTCTCTCTGTCTCTCTCTGTCTCTCTCTGTCTCTCTCTCTCTCTCTCTCTCTCTCTCTCTCTCTCTCTCTCTCTCTCTTTCTCTGTCTCTCTGTCTCTCTCTGTCTCTCTCTGTCTCTCTCTCTCTCTCTCTCTCTCTCTCTCTCTCTCTCTCTCTCTCTCTCTCTCTCTCTCTCTCTCTCTCTCTCTCTCTCTCTCTCTCTCTCTCTCTCTCTCTCTCTCTCTCTCTCTGGCTCTCTGGCTCTCTGGCTCGGCAGAAGGATATTTCTGCATACACTGCATGCTGTGGATGTTTGTCTCCACCATCCATCACTCATAAAGTCAGTGATGACGACAGTGTTCCCGGCTGGGAAGTTTGGCATGTGCGCATGTAGCAGAGTGAAGGTCTCAACAGGGCCTTGAGGACTCTTCACTAAATGTACCGGAGATTAGAAGACCACTCTTGTATGAGTCCCTCGCCCAAAGGCGTAGAGCGTTAGAGATGGTGGATGGCGTAGCGACTGCGGTGGTACCGATGTTCACTTGGATCTTTTGCAGTGTGTCGTGCGCATTAACTGCCTCTAAGAGTGCATCGACTTCACCGTCCGTGACCGTGTCCAGCGGGTCGAAAGCGATTTCGAGCTCTGTCAGCTGTTTCCATGCAACGGATATGTTCGACGCCAGTTCGATGAGCGATTGGGATGAGCGGCTGGACCGGATCGTGAGTGAGGTTAGACGCGGAGAGTTGCGCAGCGCTTGGACGAATGAGTCGGCATTCAACTTGGTGCAGTATATAAGGTTCAAAACCCGCAAGTAAGGAAAATCGGCGAGAGCATTGACCAGCAGTGAAGCAGAACTGCCGTCTGTGGGTGGCGGGGATCCTGTGAGCGGGTCCTGGCATCGTTCAGCAGCAGCAGCCGGATGTGACGAGGTTCCTGGGCCACTCTCGGTGAAGGTACAACGCGTCAGGTTAACGCTCTTCAAGGATTTGTGAGATGACTTAATGATGGCTATAATCTGCTGCCGCTGTACCGTACCTCCTCGGACGAGAAGGCTGTTGATGTTAGTGCACTTAAGCAGGCATTCCGGTAGTTGTGTTGGTGGGTTGAGTTGCAGGTTATGAATGTACACATGCCACACGCTATTGGCGTGGACGTCTATGGCGAAGTCGTAGGCACGGGCAATGGCCGGATGAGTGTAGCTGTTGATTTCCACCGTCATGCACTGAAATGCCGCCATCAGACTGGACATCTGACGGCCGTCCTTCTTGTGATGACGGGCGTGCTCCGCATAGCACAGCACTGGGAGAGGCGGTACATGTCCATACGAAGATGACCTGATGTCCTTGTGATGGCGACTCTTCTTCCTAGGCATTGGCTCATCAGGCATGTCGGCAGTCAGGCGTTCTGCAAGGCCAGCTTTGCCCATACGTTGAAGAGCTGCGGTCAGTGTGGCTGGCGATGCATCCGGGCAACGTTCCACCCAGGTCTGCAACATTGTCCTGAGGAATTCTTCACCGGTAGCAGCTCGACCGTACTTGGTACGATTCTCCACGTATCTTTCACCACTGCTTCCAGAGAGCTGATCAGAAAGTAGCTCATCGGCAAGGCGACTTATCCCGAAGTCGTCTAGTGCGGTGAGTGGCTCAAGCAGGGTCATTGGGAAGACGTTCATTGCCGGTGCATTGCGTGTGTCATCCCCTTCATCATCTGGGTCAGCCCAGTTGTGTTGTCGGCTGGCCTTTTCCTTTTGTCGCGTGAGCAGCCCGTTGATTAAGCAGTCGGCTTTCTCCTCGTCCAACTGGGCCGCCAGCAGCATCCAGAATGTCTGTAAGTGGCTAGTTCCCGGACCCAGGGATTCCACCAGCTGGACGACACGGTCGAGTGTTGTTGCCTTGCGCATGGCAATGTAGCGAGCAGCCAGCGCTTCCTGCATGGTGAGGTGGCTGAACATCCACAGCTTACTGTCGTCCTTCACTGTGCTGTCCGCTAGTAGAAGCAAGCCGAGCCCTTTAGCTTCTCGCGATATGGAGTGCTTGTTCAGCTCTGTGTCGGTAAAGATCATTTGCTGCTTGGTAAGCATGGCGAACGAAAATACTCCCAACTCCAGGATCAGCTTTTGAATGTCGACAGGAATATCATGCCAGTTATCGTACTGTTCCTCTGTGCGGCGCTCGGCAACCTGTACAATCATCAGGTTGAAGATATCCGACAGACAGCGAGGTAGCATGCCACGCCGACAGTGGAAGAGTTTGCACGTCTGCATGGCCAGAAATGGCGTGGCCATCATGCTGGCAAGGCCCTGGTCACCTCGCACTGCCGTTACCAGTGCGGAGGCCTCTTCTGGCGATCTGAGTACCTTATCGATGTACGTTTCCACGTCTTGCTGTCGGAAACCGACAATCTCCACACGTTTGTCGAACTGTTTTCGTCCGCACATGCTGAGTACTTGTACACATGGTCGCGACGTCACCACAAGCCGTAGTCCTGGCAGGCACTTGCCGTTGATCACGTTGCGCACAAACTCACTGCACTCGCTCAGCTGTATCTCGTCAAGGCCATCGAGTACGAGACACACTCGCGATGCATGTTGCCGTACAAAGCTGTCTATGCTCTTGCATTCATCACTGTCAAACATCTCACACTCGCCAATGCCAAGCAAAGAGCACACACTGGTGGCTTCCCTCACCTCCTTGCTACGTAGCTTTCTAGTCACCAGCAAGTCGAACTCAGTCCATAGTTCTTTCCGGGCCCACTTCAATGGAGCAACTTTTGTGAATACGAATGTCTTGCCGCAACCAGCACTGGCGACTACTAGTATACGATATGTTCGACCAGGGATAGAGAACTGCATCTCCTGCTGTTCGCTCATGTCGAAAAGACTCTCCAGCTGAATGTGCTCCAAGCTGCCGGCAGCCTTGGTAAATACATGTTCCACCCTCCACATGTCACCGCTCGAGTCGAAGCTGGTGTTTTGGAACTCCTGTCGCAGATCAGGTCTGGACAGGATGATCAACCGGACGTGCACATCAGAGACGCTGGGTTCTGCAACGCATTCATCCATCATGCCCTCGCCCAAATCCACAGTAGCACGTATGAATTGCTCTACGAGCGAATCTCTCAGTCGCTGCACTGCTTCTGGGATATTTCTCTCGTCTGCTGAGCGTGCGGCGTGGCTAACCCTACCCGGTATACCCGGCTCAGTGGAATCGCCTAACCGGGCACTGTTTTTTTCTACCGTGTTGCTCGAGTCATCTGGAGACGCCATCGTGCGTCACGGACCAGGACCAGGACTGGAGTCTGCAAAATCAATATCTTCGCCACCACAAAACCTAGCATTTCGTTACTGGTTACTGTTCAGGGTGCGATTTTTCTTTTCTTTTTGAACAAGACGCTGCATGCATGCATGCATATCGCGCACTACATGTAGCTGCGTGATGTGTACATACCTGATAGTGCTCAGATTCACTTGCATTTTTTATTATTACTATTAATTTTTTTTAATTCACCTTCCCGTACGTGGCCAGAGAATAGGGCTTGAAAGTGCTACGTCACTCCATAGCAATGGCATAGCAACAATTTGAAAAATTCGAAAACTGGATCCACCTGGATCCAGTTTTTGTATGGATCCAAGCACATTTCAAGCGGTCTTACTGTCACAGCAAGGTGATGTTGCCAGTGAAACTGACTGATTTGGCTAGTGGGGGCGGGGTGGCAACTGGTGGCGAAGTAAAAGTATTAGTTGCACCTGCATACGACATGAGTGGGTTGCTATGCACCCACATACTGAGGCAATAGCAAAGTCACACCTTAGTGGATCCAAAATAGAAATCTGATGTCAATTTACTACTCCCAGGCCGTTTTTGACGTCATCACTTTCAAGCCCTATAGTTACATAATATAGGCCAATATGGAGGGAGGGGGGGGGGGGGGGGGGTGGTAGCCAGCCATGGCAGTATTGCATGCTGGGCATGCAACACAGTTTGTATGCACGCGCCGGCGGCGGCGACAACGATCCACGCAATAATCTGACATCTGGACTAGCTACACCAATCACTGAAAAATAAAATCTGGCATCCAAAATTTCGGCCTACTATACGTACATGTACACCCATTTTCCTACGTGTATGGCATCCAGTTGTCACAGACTTCACTGTGTAGATTGACAGTGCACGTGTCCAGTGGTGTCAGGCGCTCGCGCCGCAAGGCACGATGTATGGGGGTATTGTGACACCGTGTCATGACCTGCTTCTTCCATTAGGCATTAGCGGATCATGCTCGAAAAGGTGGCAGATTCTGCTCGAAAAACAGTGAAATTGACAGAACCATACAAACCTTATGGCGGGCAATTCCTCGAATTCTGCTCCATTTCCTTATCCACACACCAAACATGCATGAAACTTACCAGAAAAAGTACCGAATTCCGCCAATGTTTCTGCCGGCACTATCCGCATATGCCTATCTTCCATATCAACGACGACGTAGTCACAGTCATGTATTGCATCGCGGATATCTCGTCTAGCGTTATCACTATCAGTTTACCATGGTTACATCTGAGCTCATGACCTACCCCCTGGCCCCGCCCCACCCTATTTTACTACCCCTGAACCTTCACGTGATCACTATTGGCACTAAACCTGCCCATCACTCAGCATCAGCCTGTGAAGCTGGCGCAGTACAGTAACAGGTACAACTACAGTGCTGGCAACTGAAATCCGACCCCCCTAGCGGTGCTTCCACATTCTATCGGTCTCTGTTTCGTAGTTTTACCATCCCGTGCGATGTGAGCGCACCGCTCAGTGGTCGGATTTCAGTTGCCAGCACTGTACTTACTAGTATTTCCCACCAGCTCCACCAGCTCTTATACTTATACACTGTAGTCTTATAGTAGTAGTACAATAAGACACGATCCCTTTTTGGCCTTCTCCAGTAGCTGCTCTTAGTCTCCACTGCAACTTGATGATGCAGGGCTGTGGCTGAATAGTGGCCGTATCAAATCCTGGCTTTCCCCACATTCTTCGGGGAGTGAGGGGTGCAAATTATCTTGGTGGTAGGCACCGGCGGATTATGCCGGCATAATTATTGGCATAATTTGGTGGTTGAAAATTTGGAGCATAATTTGGCATCCTCTAGGAGGTAGGAGCATAACTACACGATTATACCACAGTTCTAGTATATAGGCTAAACAATTGTATACAATGCACCTTCAGTGCTGGTGCCAGTGGTGGTCTGCATGGTAAAGGGTTCGGAGGTCATCCAGATGGTGTTTTCAATGAAAAGCAGGGAAAAAAATCGTGGCAATGCAGTATTGTATGCTCGAACTCGTCCTCAGCTTCAAAGTAAGTTCTTTCACACACTGACACAGTACTGCGAAGTACATGACATGTACCGTACTGGCAATATATGTTGCCGCAGTGAGCCCATGAAGCGTTACATTGGCACATGTTTGCCGTACGCAGGGCGTTACATGCAAAAAGTCGCACAGGAGCCGTTACACAGGTTTCTATATTGCCGCAGTCCTTTTTTTGCTATTTCCGCATCACTTTTTTTGCTATTGCCGCATCATTTTTTTGCTTTTGCCGCATCATTTTTTCTTTTCATCCACATTGAAGGCACAGAAATTCAGTTGCTATCCAACTGTTACAAACCCGACGGCAAAGGGTGACAACGATATCAATAGAAGACTGTATATTTTAACTATCAGAGTGATCTGTTCACAAAAAGATCATCAAAAGGAAAGTGACATAGGGGAAGAGCGCTTCCTCCAAAAACTACTTTTCACCACGCGGTACACGTGCTTTCACAGTTTTCAGCCTTTTTTTGCAGTGCAAACTGCAATGAAAAGATCGCCGCACCCCGCCTGACGCGCGTTACGAACTCAACGAAAATTTGTCGCACTAGCCTGGTCGTGCGTTACGCCGCACCCCCCTGCGTTACGCGTTACGCGGCAACATATATTGCCAGTACGGTACTATGATGTAGCAGAAGATACGCTGAGCATGAGTGAATCAGACTTCATCAGGTACTGTAAGACATGTTATTATAACGAGTCGCAAATTTAACGATTGTCCAAAATTCACGAGAAGATATGTTAACGATCTTGCAGTATTCTGCCATATCCACACACAGCATATATGAAGCAGTACGGCCTCAACGGATCTTATTATAACGAAGAAATGTCATCCGTTAAAACGTTAGATTTGCTTCCTCGTTATATATACATGTCTTACAGTATCCCGGGGCGGACAATATCATAGTGGCAGGTACAGTAGTCCACAAAACTCCGTGTATATGTCATGTTACTCATGTACCGGTATACATGTACATGTACATGTACATGTATGTACATGTACTGTCATGGACATGGAAATCCAGTCGATTGACCGGGGCCGGCGCCCTCAGCGTGTACATAGAACAATGCACAATCATGTTGATCCGATGCAACCGGCGCCCTGAATACATTTTCTGCTTACCCACGGCTGCATGGCCAGCGCCATGGGGCCGCTAGAGGTGTGACTGGATTTCCATGTCCACGACTGTACACTCATGTACATTACACTGATTTGGACAGTCAGTATGCATGTTACGAAGTCATGACCTCTGGATTTTACCAGCCATGATAAGATTGCAGGCTATGGATATTGCTCTAAATTGATGTATAGCTGATGTTCGGTCATGATAGAAGGAGAAGTGGAGCTACGGGAGAGATGAGCTGATTATTCGCAGGGTGAGGGACTGAGGGTGACATCGATTGGACGAGTATAATGATTACGAAGACAGTTGAGCATGATAATTTTCAAAGGTAACTCAAACTAATTTGGCAATGAAATAATATTTTTACTGAAGTACAAAAGAAATCAAGTAATGAATAGAAGAAGTAATGTTTTCTCTTTTCCATGTTGATCTCTAACATGCATGGAGACCTTGGTATGGGGATACTCATGTACATGTACATTGTATTTTGTTGTACTTATGGCCACTTGCAACTTGCAAGTACGAAAAAAGGCACAATTTTCCGAACTTTGAGACTCGATAAGTACAACAAAGTGAATATAATATCCCCGGGTGCCAAAGCATAATATGAGGATTTTACGAGCATAATGCGAGAATCCATGAAAGCATATTTCCATGATTTCGCGAGCATAATCCGCCGGAGCCTACTTGGTGGCCATCGGGAATAGGTTTATCTTGCAGAGTGGTATTCCTGCCTGCAGACAAGCTGTCACTTCTTACACTCTCTGATAATCTCTTCATCCAAAACAGCAGACATCAGGCCAAGTCCTGGGAGCTAGCCGGTCTCGGATCGAGATCCCTCCCATTAGCTTTACATGTAGGCCATAATCTTATTCAAAATTGTGTTTTCAACTGCATGTACAATCATGGTATAATTATACAGAAGCCTTGCTTGGTAGTTTAACATGTTTTTCGATTTTGACAGCATGTTACAAAACAAAAAGAAATATAAATTATGTAAAAAGGCGACGTGGAGACAATAATCTTAATAATGCAATGAATATAACTAAATGCGCACTCATATCACAACCATGGGGACGAATCATGTACATGTATTCCAGAACGTTTTCTTGTCACAATTATCAATGGAATTCGTGACTAAAGAGAATGATGAAACTACAATAGGATTTATACACTTGGAGTGGAACAGCGAGGATACAAGCATAGTAAGAAAAATAGCACAAACCTAGGAACAATGTGCACAGGTAATAAACTATAGGTGAGGTGAGAAATGATAGGAAATTCAGCAAGTGCAGTGTGACAATGGACATGCATGTGCAAGTGTGTGTGAGTGCGAATTTACTGGAATAGCGTAAGTGCGGTGACATTTTCTTTTTGTTTACAAAGATTTGGATCACGAATGCGAATGTAGACTGCTTCTAGAACTTTCAACTGCTCAACTGCTTTCAACTGCTTTCAACTGCTCAACTGCGCACATGTGTTCCTTTGATGTTGTCAGTCTGTTTACAAACGTACCATTATCCGAGACAATCAATATCTGTGCAGAAGCACTGTACCACAACAAGGAAATAAAAGATGTACCATGGCTGTCCGAAGCGGCTTTTCGCCGCTTGATGTTGATGGTTACGAGTGGTGTGGAGTTTTCATTTGACGACAACATGTATAAACAGACGGATGGCGTGGCTATGGGTTCTCCATTGGGTCCGGTCCTAGCCAATGTGTTTGTTGGGTACTGTGAATCGAAGATAGATAAGTGGCCAGAATTGTACGTCAGGTTTGTGGATGACTCCTTCACGTACTTTGATTCGAGAGCAGACGCTGACGACTTTCTGCTGAAACTGAATACAATCAATCCTGCACTGAGATTTACGTGTGAACATGAAGAGTCCAATAAGCTATCGTTTCTGGATGTGTTAGTCGAAAAGACCCAGACTGGTGTATTGACTACAGTATACCGTAAACCCACTTTCACTGGGCAGTACATGATGTTTGACTCGTTCTGCTCTTCCCAGTACAAGTCAAACTTAGTTCGTAACCTTGTAAATAGGGCACAACGCATATGTTCACCCACAAAGCTACAACAGGAACTTGATTTTCTACGCTCCGTATTTGTGAAGAATGGCTACCCGCAGCAGCTCCTCGACAAACTTCTAACAACTACACCTGTTGTTAAGGAACGAGCTATCGGACCGTTGCCGTGCCGCGTATTTCTTTGCTTGCCCTGGAAAGGGAAAGAATCGAAGGACACGGCCCGTGTGGTGAAATCCCTAGTGGAGAAAACCTACTTTGCCACCAATGTGGTTACCGTGTTCACTACGATCCGTTCGTTCACGATGTTGAAGGATGTCCTACCAACCCTACAATTGAGTCACCTCATTTACTACTTTGAATGCCGACAATGTGGTAGTCGGTATGTTGGTAGGACCCTTCAACATCTGTCTGAACGTATCAAACAACACGTGCCGCTCTCACTATTGTCACAGGCGGCTAGGTCCTCCCGACCAAAGCGTGGCCGACCACGTAAGTACCCGACTCCACTGTCCGTTCCGGCAGAGGCTTCTGCTCCACAAACGGTGTCTCGGAAAAACCAACACAGCACGCAGAAATCGGGAACAAACATTAATGTAAACAAAGACGAACACTGTGTCTTATCTTCATTATCAGCGAGTACCGGTACGCCGGACGCAGACAACCGCAACTCACCAAAGCTGAGAAGGAGCAAACGGCTGGCAGCTCGGTTTGCAGAGGTGACTGGAAAGATGCAACGAAACTCTCCGGATATGGATGATGCCAGCGGAAGGGTTGACGACTGTGAGGTGTTTGGCAATGGCAAGGGAAGACCGGTCAGGAAGAGAACGCGACGGCAGCTGGAGGAGGAGTGTGGAAGCGACATGTGCAGTGACGATGATGAACCCGGTGGTCAGTTGCTGGGAGAGCTGACGACAGGTGAAGGTGGCAGCGATGATGAAGAGGACGATGATGATGATGACGATGATGGTGCAGATGGTGTGAAGGACGGTGGTGGTCAGAAACCAAGGGAAGGCAGAGGCGGTGAGAAGAAGAAGAATACATCGGCAATTAAATTGCATTTGTTGTCCAACCCCGTGTGTCGTGAAAGTTATGATGATTCTTGGTTCAGTGTTGTTCGTTCTGCAAGTAGTTTCAAGCAGTTGAAAGTTCTAGAAGCAGTCTACATTCGCATTCGTGATCCAAATCTTTGTAAACAAAAAGAAAATGTCACCGCACTTACGCTATTCCAGTAAATTCGCACTCACACACACTTGCACATGCATGTCCATTGTCACACTGCACTTGCTGAATTTCCTATCATTTCTCACCTCACCTATAGTTTATTACCTGTGCACATTGTTCCTAGGTTTGTGCTATTTTTCTTACTATGCTTGTATCCTCGCTGTTCCACTCCAAGTGTATAAATCCTATTGTAGTTTCATCATTCTCTTTAGTCACGAATTCCATTGATAATTGTGACAAGAAAACGTTCTGGAATACATGTACATGATTCGTCCCCATGGTTGTGATATGAGTGCGCATTTAGTTATATACATTGCATTATTAAAATAATTTAATTACAGAGGAAGACAAGAAAATAACATCACAAATCCTTTCCAGACGTGATCCCTGCAGCGGCAGCAACGTGAACAATACTACGGCGGCAACACGACGACTTCTACAACACAAAAAACGAAAATTATAAAAATCCTACCAACCCCTAGAGTAACGAAGGTCCGAACCTGGGTTTTCCCAATACGGTTCAAATGGTCGCAAGACCGGGACTCTGCCAACCGGGTTATGGTTGTAGTCAGGAGCACTACGCGTCCTCGCCTTGTAACATACTGTCAAAATCGAAAAACATGTACAATCATGTACGTTGTACTTCCTTTGCCTGCGATCTCTCCTTCCCCTTGTGGTGTTGTGAAAACAAATGACTGGTCACAATGCTCTTCTTTTTTTTGATAGTCTTTGACTACAAGCTTGGCAGATCTGAAGCTTCACAAAGCTTAGATACTTTTACTAGTCCTGACTGCTGAAGTCTGAAGCTGGAACCGCATCTCCGAACTGCGGGTAGCGTTTCGACCTGTTGGATTTACCCGTTTGTCCAATGGTCAATGTGTAAAGCTATTCTTTCTCCGCACTAATCCGGTTATTTGTTTTGTAATCCCTCCATGTAGGCTGTTTTCAGAATCAGAGCCATTCGTTTTTTCACACAGTCATGACTGACGGTACTTCACTAGTAGACTTACTACTGCTAGATGTAGTAGTACTGTTTGTGGGACATGGGAAAAAAGAGTTATTTGTATATTATTAAAGATGCCGTCCAAGGTTACCAATAGTATTTTCAAAACGAAAAGTTTTCGTTTGGGGGTGGGTGGGTTTGAAGGAGTTTCGTTTTGAAAATAATTATTGAACGCAGATGGAGAATGCCCAGTTACTTCTGCGTGTCGAAAATTGACGTCAATATTAAATTGGAATTCGTTTTACCTGCGGAAAAGGTAGGCGGGTGGGTGGGTGCTGAAAAAAACTTTGCGTTTTGTAAAAACTATTGTTAACCACGGACGGCCCCTGGCCTAAGAACTGCAAACATACACGCAATGTACAATCATCATGCAGTCGTGTACCGGTACTTCTTGCTCTATCCCCTGACCTCTCCTATACTCTGTATTTTGCACGAAACACTGGTTGCATCTGCAGAGAGGTGTTTCGGGGAATACAATCATTTACATACATGTACATGTACTTCTGTAGATGAATTAGCGTGAGCTGGAAGATTATTGGCATGCAATATGCAGCAGATGGGATCGCAAGCTGACAATAACAAGAAACGTGGTTACGTATTCCGTCCTCTTAATGTTAGAAACGTGGTTAGGTTTTTCTCAGTGGAGTTGAATGGTTCTATCGCCAACTCTCAAACAAAACGCTGACGACAATGGGAAAGTTACCAACTGTTGCGGAAATTGAAATCCGTTGAGAAGTCAAGCGGGCCATGGAGCGCTGGACGTGCAGCGGTGAGCACTGCTGATCCATTTTCTCAGTATTACAGTGTGTGTACGCGCTGCGCAAGTAAGCAGGATGCTGGCCGGGGTAATCATGGTGTTCATCTAGTTTACCGTAGGAATAAGCAACAAATACAGATGCCATACACATGACAATTATTCGGGGTACATCAACTAACTTACCTTGTTCTAACCTTTGTGTAGATAGGATAATGTGTTACAGCATGCATAGTTTGCCAGCAGCTCTACGCATTTTTTATGTTCTGAACCTCTAAGCAATTGATCATTTCAAAGTACCAGAATCACAGTTAGAGCTTGAAATGTATTGAATAGTTCATGATCTATATCATTGTGTGACGCCAAGAGTAAATAATGCTCCTAAGAGTGTGCAACTCTGCATACAGGGTCTCCGACTGCGAACACTCACATCAAGTGTTCCAAGTTAAATTGGCTAAATTCTCGCTGGAAATCGGAGAGTGTTGCAGTTGCCAGTGACACTGGTCAACACTCAACATGGTTACAGGGTGTATGTCACACAAAACCAAAGTCTTGTGAGTAGAAAACACTTTGATCATTGTGACCATCAGCCGCCATGAAGTGGACATGGCAATGGAGAGACTATACCGGGGAGTGCGGTGGCCATGTACATCCACAGCTCCAGAAAGAGAGCAAACAGCAACAACGCCGGTCGTATCTTGAGACATATAATTGTCACGATGTACGAGAATTGGTGTGCACCCAGGCACAGGGTAAGAGGATAAGCGTAACGGAAACAACGGAAGTCAACTCAGCGTTACGATGGCAGCAAGAAACAGCAATGATGTAACATCGATTCGTGGTACTAAATCATATTGCAACCGTGCCAACAGCACGGGAAATAGTACCGACGGCCTAGCCATCAATAATGCAAGATGATAGAGTCACAGTGCAAATCATAGCAGTGTCAGCAGCTGACTACATAATGTACGAGAACTGAGCGCCAATTTGTAAAATATTATCGGTAATGCTGCTAAACCTCAAGGGAAAGGAGATGCACCATCCACTTTCAATATGAATATGACTAAATCTGGCACAATTTCAAGGGATAGGATAATAGGATGAGGTAAGGAACAGGGACAGAGGGCTGAATTGAAATTACTTTAAAAAAAGAAAGAAGTGCTATAGTGTAGAGGTTATGAGAATGATTTTATGTGGTGAGTCAGCGGATTTTCTAATGGGTACTAAGTATGCAGTGTTGCGCAATAGCGAGGCGAGTGGTATTGGGTGTTTGCTGCTGTTTCAACACCACGGCCGTCCTCACGTGACGCAATTCTGTGCGGCAGAAGTGGTTAAACCCGTTGTGCCGATCCGAGCGGCCTGTCACATCACACGTGATTGTCTCCGTGAGTGCAGCAAGTGTGTAGCAGATCAGGTCAGCGGCAGCCAATGCACTGTAGGTCACCTCTGATGCCGGAGACCTGGCGGACTAGCAGTCCACAAACGCCAGGATGTGTACCATCTGATGCCTACTGACCAATGCGAGCTGGCAGTTAGGTATTGGTTAATAACGATCAATCTCACACCGTTTTCACTCAAGAAGGATTCCACTGATGCAGGCGAATGAGCCGCTTGTACGATTTCTCGTCCAGAAGGCGTCGAGAGTTAGGGATGGTGGATGGCGTAGAGACTGGGGTGGCATGGAGGAAAAATGTGATCTCTCTCAGTGAGTCGTGCGCATTCACTGCCTCTATGAATGCATCCACTTCACCCTCCATGACCATGTCTAGCGCGAAGAAGTCGATCAGGAGGTCTGTCAGCTGTTTCCACGCAACGGACATGTTCAATGTCAGTTCGATGAGCGATCGGGACGAGCGGCAAGGCGAGATAGCGAGTTCGGTCAGAAGCGGAGAATTGCGCAGCGCTTGGATGAATGGATCGGCAGTCAACTGTGGGCAGTTTGCAATGCGGAGTGATTCCAAGCAAGGAGCACCGGCAAGAGCATCGGCAAGAGCATTGGCCAGCAGTGAAGCAGCACTGCCGTCTGTTGGTGGCGGTGATCCTGTGAGCGGGTCCTGGCATCGTTCAGCAGTAGCGGCCGGATGTGACGAGGTTCTTGAGCCACTCTCGGTGAAGGTACAACGCCGCAGGATAACGCTCTTCAAGGATTTGTGAGATGACTTAATGATGGCTATAATCTGCCGCCACTGTACCGTACATCCTTCGACGAGAAGGCTGTTGATGTTAGTGCATTCAAGCAGGGATTCCGGCAGTTGTACTGGTGGGTTGGGTTGCAGGTTCCCAACCACCACATGACGCACGCTACTGGAGTGGACGTCTATGGCGAAGTCGTAGGCACGGTCAATGGCCGGATGATCGGAAGCCCAGATTTCCACCGGCATGCACTGAAATGCCGCCGTCAGACTGGACATCTGACGGCCGTCGTTCTTGTGATGACGAGCGTGTTCCGCATAGCACAGCACTGGGAGAGCCGGTACAGGTGCATACGAAGACGACCTGATGTCCTTGTGATATGGACTCTTCCCAGGCATTGGCTCATCAGGCATGTCGGCAGTCAGGCGTTCTGCAAGGCCAGCTTTGCCCATACGTTGAAGAGCTGCGGTCATTGTGGCTGGCGATGCATCCGGGCAACGTTCCACCCAGGTCTGTAACATTGTCATGAGGAATTCTTCACCGGTAGCAGCTCGACCGTGTTTGGTACGATTCTCCACGTATCTCTTACCACTTCCAGCGAGCTGATCAGAAAGTAGCTCATCGGCAAGGCGACTTATCTCAAAGTCGTCTAGTGCGGCGGTGAGTTGCTCAAGCAGGGTCATTGGGAAGACGTTCATTGCCGGTGCATTACGTGCGTCATTCCCTTCATCATTTGGGTCAGCCCAGTTGTGTTGTCGGCTGGCCTTTTCCTTTTGCCGCGTGAGCAGGCCGTTGATTAAACAGTCGGCTTTCTCCTCGTCCAACTGGGCCGCCAACAGCATCCAGAATGTCCGTAGGTGGCTAGTAGTCGGTCCCAGGGATTCCACCAGCTGGACGACACGGTCGAGTGTTGTCGCCTTGCGCACGGCAATGTAGCGAGCAGCCAGCGATTCCTGCATGGTGAGGTGGCTGAACATCCACAGCTTACTGTCGTCCTTGACTGTGTTGTCCGCTAGGAGAAGCAGGCCGAGCCCTTTAGCTTCTCGCGATATGGAGTGTTTGTTCAGCTCTGTGTCGGTAAAGATCAGTTGCTGCTTGGTAAGCATGGCGAACGAAAACGCTCCCAACTCCAGGATCAGCTTTTGAATGTCGACGGGAATATCATGCCAGCTGTCATACTGTTCCTGCGTGCGGCGCTCAGCAACCTGTACAATCATCATGTCGAAGATATCCGACAGACAGCGAGGTAGCATGCCACGCCGACAGTGGAAGAGTTTGCACGTCTGCATGGCCAGGAATGGCGTGGCCATCATGCTGGCAAGGCCCTGGTCACCTTGCACTGCCGTTACCAGGGCGGAGGCCTCTTCCGGCGATCTGAGTACCTTGCGGATGTACGTTTCCACGTCTTGCTGTCGGAAACCGACAAGCTCCACACGTTTGTCGAACTGTTTTCGTCCGCACATGCTGAGTACTTGTACACATGGTCGTGACGTCACCACAAGGCGTAGTCCTGGCAGACACTCGCCGTTGATCACGTTGCGCATAAACTCACTGCACTCGCTCAGCCGTATCTCGTCAAGGCCATCGAGTACGAGACACACTCGCGATGCCTGTCGCCGTACAAAGTTGACTATGCTCTTGCATTCATCACTGTCAAACATCTCACACTCGCCAATGCCAAGCAAAGAGCACACACTGGTGGCTTCCCTCACCTCCTTGCTACGTAGCTTTCTAGTCACCAGCAAGTCGAACTCAGTCCATAGTTCCTTCCGGGCCCACTTCAATGGAGCAACTTTTGTGAATACGAATGTCTTCCCGCAACCAGCACTGGCGACTACTAGTATGCGATATGTTCGACCAGCGATAGAGAACTGTATCTCCTGCTGTTTGCTCATGTCGAAAAGACTCTCCAACTGAATGTGCTGCAAGCTGCCGGCAGCCTTGGTAAATACATGTTCCACCCTCCACATGTCACAGCTCGAGTCGAAGCCGGTGTTTTCGAACTCCTGTCGCAGATCAGGCCTGGACAGGATGATCAACTGGACGTGCACATCAGAGACGCTGGGTTCTGCAACGCATTCATCCACCATGCCCTCGTCCAAATCCACAGTAGCACGTATGAATTGCTCTATGAGCGAATCTCTCAGCCGCTGCACTGGTTCTGGGATATTTCTCTCGTCTCCTGAGCGTGCGGCGTGGCTAACCCTACCCGGCTCGGTGGAATCGCCTAACCGGGCACTGTTTTGCCCTGTGCATGATGCTTCTGCCGTGTTGCATGAGTCATCTAGAGACGCCATCGTCCGTCACGGACCAGGACCGGAGTCTACGCACTACAACTAATTACTTACTCTACAGCAATAATTATTTCCTCACCACCACTGGCACCACAAAACGCTGTAGCGTTCGATATAATTAATTTTTTCCTTTCGTATTTTCTTTCGTAATAATAATTATTATTATTGGAGAAAACGCTGCATGCACTATACATGCATACACATGGGCAGGCGCTAGGCATGCATGTACTAGTATGAATCAGTATGATGCAGTGCTGCTGCATTGTCACGTCACCATGGTCACAGGTCAGTGCTGCTGGCCGAAGAAAACAAAAATTTAATAGTTCATGAATATAAAATAGCGCCTCGCTGCCCATACAATGTAGTTATACTTATAGTAATGACTGTAAGTAATAATAGGAACAGTTATACTAGTACATGGATGCAGTATCATGCAGCTAATGGCATTTCGGTCTTTGACCACTTGGTCACCATGGTCACAGTTGGTTGTGGGTCTGATCTACTCACCTCCCACCGTAAGGCGCTGCATCTGCGCCTTTGATCCTAGAGGGTGGTGGCGTTCCCACGGCGGATGCGGAAAACTCGGCTTCCAGCCGAGTCCCACTTATTATTTCTACATTATTATTATTACAGTCGTCCCTCGAGCCTCTCTAATCCGGCGGCACCTTTTGCAACGGCATTTTCTGCTGGATAAACAAGGGTGCTGGATTATCAAATCCTGCCCTCCAACCCGGCCCACATGCTTGTGTCGTACGTCAAAACGTAGGGATTTTCTGTGTCAAACCAAGTACTTTGTGGAATGCATGTCTACAACATACCAGTGACTTGGCCTTGGGTATATCTTATGCACTAGCATAGGATATTCCCAAGTGTATGTTACATGTGTTGTGTATGTTACAATGGTCCCTGACAGTCTGCGATGTACAACTGCTGGATTTGAAAATCGAATTATGTACAGTTTGAGTGATTTGTTGCAGAAAATCGCTGCTGGAGGCGGAATTCAAGTACTGGAAGCGTAGAAAATGAACTGAAAAAATCCGTTTTGCCAGAAAGTGTGCTGGTTTACAAGGGTGCTGGATAAACAAGTGCCGGATTAGAGAGGGACGACTGTATTTATAGTAACGTAAATTGTAGTGTTGAAACGAATAATCGAATAATCGAATAATTTAGAATATTCGTGGGGTGAACGAATAATCGAATAGTCGTAGGAATTATCAGAAATCGAAAAAAAACAAAAAACAAAAAACGATCTATGCTCAGTGCTGACCCGGGTACCTAGTACCTACTGATATTTGCACTGCGTAGATCTGCTCGTAGTATTTCTTCCGGGTACCTACTGATATTTGCACTGCGTAGATTTGCTCGTAGTATTTCTTCTCAAACTCTTCTCCAAGTTTTAATCTCCTATCGGTATCTAGTAATACTTCTGTTCTTTCCATACGAGGGAAACATGGATGCAGTGAATGTGATTTTCGGTCTTTGACCACTTTCGACCAAGACCCTATGCAGAGCTGTATCAGGCGTTGCACACTCTGGGGGGTTATGTACTCTTGGCGGCACAGGTTAACCGGTTTTGCACCTCCACATAACAAAATCTGATAATCAGGAATTTTTTTTTTTTAACTACTTAAAAAGTACGAAGTAGTGGTTGCGACTTCGGCGATGATTTGTAAGAAAGGGTTTGCTCCCCACACCGGAGCTCGCGCTATTCCGCCGACTTCACTTGACACTTGACTGACTCACGACTGCCATCCAGAGCACACGAGAAGTCCATCGAACCTTCGACTCGGCAAACCTGCAAGAAAGCACCACTCCCTGCTCAATACACAGTGTTTCGGGGAATTCACCCCTCATCAGTTGAGATTGAGTAGGCTGAGGAACACTGTGTATTGAGCAGGGAGTGGTGCTTTCTTGCAGGTTTGCCGAGTCGAAGGTTCGATGGACTTCTCGTGTGCTCTGGATGGCAGTCGTGAGTCAGTCAAGTGTCAAGTAAAGTCGGCGGAATAGCGCGAGCTCCGGTGTGGGGAGCAAACCCTTTCTTACAAATCATCGCCGAAGTCGCAACCACTACTTCGTACTGTTATGCCCAGCGCGGGCTTGCGACTAGTTGGTTTGGAGGTGACAGCGTTGCGAATGACCGAGGGTCCTCGACGTCTGTCTCACCGTCCAGGAGCGACACTGACTCACGCTGCTATCTGGTGTTCACGAGGTGTTTGTCGCGCTGGAAATGGAGCGTCTCTGTAAATTTGTATCCCTGGTGATGTTTGTGCCTGGAGAGCACTATATAAGTGGTGCTCTTCAGGCACAATCTTCCTCAGCCTACTCAAGCTCAACTGATGAGGGGTGAATTCCCCGAAACACTGTGTATTGAGCAGGGAGTGGTGCTTTCTTGCAGGTTTGCCGAGTCGAAGGTTCGATGGACTTCTCGTGTGCTCTGGATGGCAGTCGTGAGTCAGTCAAGTGTCAAGTAAAGTCGGCGGAATAGCGCGAGCTCCGGTGTGGGGAGCAAACCCTTTCTTACAAATCATCGCCGAAGTCGCAACCACTACTTCGTACTGTTATGCCCAGCGCGGGCTTGCGACTAGTTGGTTTGGAGGTGACAGCGTTGCGAATGACCGAGGGTCCTCGACGTCTGTCTCACCGTCCAGGAGCGACACTGACTCACGCTGCTATCTGGTGTTCACGAGGTGTTTGTCGCGCTGGAAATGGAGCGTCTCTGTAAATTTGTATCCCTGGTGATGTTTGTGCCTGGAGAGCACTATATAAGTGGTGCTCTTCAGGCACAATCTTCCTCAGCCTACTCAAGCTCAACTGATGAGGGGTGAATTCCCCGAAACACTGTGTATTGAGCAGGGAGTGGTGCTTTCTTGCAGGTTTGCCGAGTCGAAGGTTCGATGGACTTCTCGTGTGCTCTGGATGGCAGTCGTGAGTCAGTCAAGTGTCAAGTAAAGTCGGCGGAATAGCGCGAGCTCCGGTGTGGGGAGCAAACCCTTTCTTACTTAAAAAGTGCTGAAAAAAGGTTGAAAAATGCCATCATGTGTATGATAGAATATAGATTATTCGTTCGATGGAGGGCGAAATTATTCAATAGATTATTCGTTCGAAGAATCCGTGTTCGGTTTAAACACTAGTAAATTGTTAGATGGACAGCATGAAGGTTTATCTAATACCGGTTTTTTTTTAACCAGTGTTAGGTTATAATTATAATACCATAACAGTAACGTGTTATACAGTCAGTAGCAGTTGCACACGTAACCCGTTTGTCGAACTGTTTACTGCCGCACATGCTGAGTAGTACACATGGTCGTGACGTCACCAACAGCTAGCCGCAATCCAGTCGCGTCACTCAAGTACACGCCCGGCGTTGCACAGCCCTAGACCTGCGAACACTGGGCTGCGAAATGATGCAATAATTAATGCGCACACTCAATCTGCGGGCAGCATGCTGTTTCGTTCTTTGTGAACTCCTCAGCGCAGCACAGAGAAAATGAGGCCGAACCTGATAGCAATGAAAATAAAATTTCCAAAGCCAGATTTAAATCAGGCCCAAACGTACCTTGCCAGAGTGCTCAAACTGACAAGTCAGTGAGCTCTGCGTAATGCAAACAGCAAAGGCACTACCCCACATGAGAGTGCTCAACTACCATGACTACTTGGTACATGAACATAATTTATACATTGTACTTAAATTGTATGTGAATGAAGCCAGGCTCACACTCCACTGTCTAGTATAGTACATGTAATCAAGAGTACATAACATTTTTTATGTACTCTTGATGTAATGCTACAGCTAGCTAGCTCAGCAGGTGGAGCCGTCTGCGGGTAAGTGCATCTAGCCCCGACGAGCGTAGCGGAGCACCTGTTCCTGTGGCAAACCGTGAGGCCAGCTACTACTAGTACTACATGTACTAATTACTATGTAGTCAGGTACTGGTACGCGGCTAGGGTCCAGCGGATTCTGCCGGCAGAAAAATTGGCAGAATTCGGTACTTGTTCTGGTAAGTTTCATGCATGTTTGGTATGTGGATAAAGAAACGGAGCAGAATTCGAGGAATTGCCCGCCATAAGGTTTGTATTGTTCTGCCAATTTCACTGCTCTTCGAGCAGAATCCGCCGGTCCCTATGTAACGCGGTACATGCACATCATTGGTATTAGATAATTATTATGCTGTCAATCACCAACATAAAAATAATAATGATGTTTTTAATATTATATTGCTGGTTGACAGCATACTACATGCAGTATCTAATATGTACATCATTGTACATTGTACTTGTATGATGTAGCCAAAACGACTCCGAGTCACCAGACATCGTCCTGTCGCGACAGTGTAGCCGGAGGCTATTGTCTAGTATCAGTGCACTGCACCGATGCCGTTCAGAAAACCAGACATTCACGCCATGGCAACACTTCCAACACTGGCCACAGTGCGCAGTTACATTACATGACATTGTAGTCTGCGCGAGTAGCACTGCCTCAGACGTCAGTCCCTGCTTGGCAGTGCATTCAATGGCTTGACTGGGAGGCCGACTACGCGTAAACTGACCGGCGACTCACGCCAACACATGTCCATCTCACCAAAATATCCAAACACAGTAATGCAAAAAAAGATCTCGAGCAAGCTCTGCGCCCGGGCGCCCAGAGTTGACAGCTGCAGAAAAGCGAGAAAGAGGCGAAGGGGGTAGCAGCACAGTGTACGTGTGCATGCACGTATTTTCGGACTCAGAGCGCGAGCGTAGTCACAAGTACTAGTAGAAAAACACCTGTTGGTTTTCGCGTGCTGAAAAGTTTGAATCGCTGAAGCGAGTCGAGTAGATATTTTCTTCTCCGTTGTCGTGTTTTCAGAAGTTCCACTTTTTTTGTAACTGAGTGTGCGCGCAGTCCGTGCTTGTGTGGCGGTCACTACGGTGGATTGAGGCGTTGCATCTAATCACTTTGAGAGGTGTGCTAGCGAATCCTGGATAGTGCGCGCAAGCGTCTCTCTGTCTCTGTCTCTCTCTCGAGTTCTCTGCCGGTAGTTAGTTAGCGTTATCTTGTTGGCCAGCACGCTTGAATAGCTCGCTCTAGATTGAATTAAAGACCAGCGCGCCTGCAGACACACACACACACACGCATACGCACCTAGACTCGGAGTCCGACAGCAGGATGGCGGTGCGTCTGCTTCGCAAAACGGGCGAGGCGATCAAGCACAGCCCGGCGGCCATGAAGCGCCTCATGGGCATCAGCAAAGGCAAGTACAAGATGGAGCTGGCACAAGCTGACGACCCATTCAAGGTGGGCCTGTCGTATCACGTCGACTACATAGGATACGAGACGTTCCCCGTCGCGGACAGTGAGACGGGCGAGGAGCCCAAGTACTCGCAGATGTGCGAGAAATCCGTCGTCAAAGTCTACCAGGACAAGAAGCCCCCGTTCAAGCGTCTCGTGGTCGTCGTCAGCGATCAGCGCCTGACGGTGCTGGACCCCAACGACGAGAAGAGCGTGGTGCGTATTCCTCTGTACCGCATTGCATTCTGCGGCAGTCACAACCTCTTCACCAAGACGTTCACGTTCATGGAGCGCTCGCGCGACGGCACGCGCACCACGTGTCACGTGCTGGCCTGCGACACGCCCACCAAGGCGCAGTCCATGGTGCGCGTCGTGGCCAAGGCCTTCCAGAACGTCTTCCTAGCATGGTCAGCGCAGCAGCGTAAGGAAAAACGACAGCAGATACGTGCCGCTAGCCAGTCGGACGACGCCGCAGCTCCTGCTGCCGAGCCTGCAGCAGCAGCAGCAGCAGCAGCAGCAGCAGGCGGGGATGATGATGATGACGAGGGCGCCACGGCTGCGGACGGTGGCGACCAAGTCATGCAGGGAACGGAAGAAGTCGAGAAGATGGACATCAGCGAGGACGAGAAGGAGAGGCGGCACATGCATAGGACGTTCTCGAGACGCACGCTCAGGAAGAAGACGCCTGATGTCCTGGACACCGGAGACCTAGAAATCAAACCGTCCGATTTCGACCTGGACGAAGCCACCGAGTATGTGGATCCTGTCGTCGAGGAAGCCCCAGAATCGCCCGTCACCTCTAGTTAAATATATGGAAGTCCGTGGTGCTTTGATGATGTCCTGAGTGTCCCAAGTCCCAACTCATGACGAATGCTGATGATGATCTGATGACGATGTCATAGAATGATCACAGCAATTGCTAGATACACGTACACACACATACGCACACGCACACACACACGCTTTCTTGTTATTGGGCAACTTGCCCGTTAGAATCTGCGAAGTAAAATAAACAACAACACACACCTACGCACATGCACACACACACACACACACACACACACACACACACACACACACACACACACACACACACACACACACACACACACACACACACACACACACACACACACACACACACACACACACACACACACACACACACACACACACACACCGATATGCAGAACGCAGATACCTTGTACATGTACATGTAGATTACAGTGTAGTTATACATGTACATGAATGTATGTATCTGTGCATTTAATTTGTAAGCACCCTGGGAATGGGTGGCTGGCGTGCTGTTCGAGATTTGTGCATGAATCTAGTCTACATATACACGTAAACAACACGCGCTGCAGGAGAGGTTTCTGTCCAATTTGGTTCAAACGAGTTGTAATTCTATCCGTTACGATCGAACGTTTCCTCAGAATGTTTCCTTTCCATCTAAAACCATTATTGCTTTTCATTTGCATGCATTTTTGATGAACTTTATGGAATTTTGTATGACATAGTAATCATAGTATCAGTAAATGGGCAATATGCAGAACTTGATGTAGTGTGCGTGTCAGGGAGTGGTATTTTTACGACTCCGTGGTACATGGTGATGACTGTATTCCGGCCAGAGCATTATACACAAACTATAGTGCTTCGAATGTTACTGTAAAGCAGACATATTCGGTGGTGTAATATTTTCGGTATTCTCCAAAATCGGCGGTTCGGTAGAGGGAAATTTTCGGTAAAACCCGTTCTCCAGGTACATGTAAGTGTGCTGGTTGTACCGACATTTTCGGTGCGTTTTATTTTCGGTAAAACCTGTCGGCACCGAAGTTACCGAAAATAAAACACCACCGAACATTTCTGCTCTTACAGTATGCCATGAGCCGATTGTAAAGTAACTGGTGGTGTCATTGGATATTGTAGCTCTTTGGTCCTCTTTTCTTCTTATAAATTAATCCTTGGCTCTCCACCCGATTATTGTACTTGTAGTGGTTATGGTCTGCTATTGTATTGTTGGTGGCAGACTTCTCCAGCCACTTTCTCGTGCACTGGTCTCGTGCGGATAGGGAACGGCCCAAGAAAGGGCGCAGCAGATTCTTCCCAGGCCTGGTGTTGTCTAATCGGAGTTTGTGATTGTCACTGGATCCGCGTGTAGCGTTGCAATGCTGCAGGGGTGTCCAATGTGGATGAATTTACGGCTGCACGCTGGCATGGGAATAATGTAGGTGGTTGATTAGTTTTTTTCTAATTGTCCTCAAACTCCAACGCAGCCACTTAACACATTTAGCAAACTTCACTTCTCAACTCCAAAAACGGTCTCTTCACTGCGATTCAAATAAATCAAAATTAAGATTAACATAACACCAAATTTTCGGGCCTGAAAATTTGGTGTCGATGGTGGGCCAGGCCCGATAGTTTGGTGTAATATTGATCTTAATTTGAATCGCAGTGAAGAGACCGTTTTTTGTTAGTTTTATTGATTTTAATTTGCATTTATTCCTGGCTCGTCAAGCAACTGCCAATGACAAATGCATGTGAAATGAAGGGTGATAGCCACTCACGGCAATTAGAAGTACGTGTAGTTAAACAAGGCACACTCCACGGGCTCTGCATCTTGTTGACAGCGTGCCCTAAGCATGATGTGACTAAGGGAAGAAGAAACAAAGGTTTGCGAGTGAACTTTCGGGGGGGGGGGGGGGCTTGGTGTAGCCACAACCTTTGCTGCCCCAACTCTATGCTGCCTCTGTATGATACTCTTGCCCCCGGCGTAATGGCAGGTGGTGCCGATGT
The DNA here is from genome assembly GCF_964019385.1 of Sycon ciliatum. Taxonomy (NCBI): domain Eukaryota; kingdom Metazoa; phylum Porifera; class Calcarea; order Leucosolenida; family Sycettidae; genus Sycon; species Sycon ciliatum. Next base: position 23,913,580 of record NC_088645.1, on the reverse strand, counting down.
TTTACGGTTTGCGTTGGCAAAATGGCGCTTTGCTCTTTCCAACAAAGGTTCTCCTGAGGCTATGGCGTTTCCACTGTTGGTTGTAGCTGTGAGGTCTGCCACTGGCTCTTTTTGCAGCCTAGGCCCTAGGCCTAGGGACTGCCCAGAGCATTACGTCATTAATGCATGGCCACTTTAACCCGACGCCTACAGCCATTGTTGTCTTTTCTGCTCGACGAGATTAGTATAGCGTGTGGAATCACCATACGGACGGTGCATGCTCGCGGCGAGAAGGAAATGATTGGTCCCGCGGGTGTCACCAACGCACTTCTGTGTAAACTAGTAAATTCAGTGCTGTGGTTCTTGTTTATCTACTACAAGTACAGTATCTTATTTTGGCTTGATGGGATTGTGCGAGTCTTCACCGCTCTGTCTGGACGCCTGGGAAGCTAGCTATACGTGGCCCGGCTGTTGCATTAGAACAAGCTTCGTGCACTATACCGGCGTCATTGTTGTCGCTTGCACCAGGATGCGATTCTGGGCAATGAAAATGCTGCCCCGCAGCGTCACATCGTTCACGCCACTTTAGCAAACGTTCCTGTGAACCAGCTTCACGAGTGCCGGCTCTTCGCCATCTCTACGGATGGCGTGTTTCAGGTTTGAACTATTTTCTTGCGTTATTAAGTTCCTCAGCTGGACACGGTTCGTTTGTGTGGTCTAAGCAATTACGGAGTGTTTTTAGTGGCAAGTGCTCTTTCAGTGTGGGCATGATCGTGAGAAGACTAAATTGCTGACATTCGTGTAGGCAGGGCATGTTGTGGTCAATTCCATTCACCAGCCATCAGGAAGAGCACAAGGCATCGTTCAACGAACGTCGGCAAAGACTCGGCTCTTGCTGCCAGCGTAGAACCAATCGGGGGATGTAGATCTAACGTTGTATGCCAGGGGTCTCGCCCCAGGGTGGGTTTGAGGCGTGTTGGATAATCAAGATAAATACATGTGTATGCAGCAATTATCGCGCGGCAATCCAGGGCCGTTGTTGGTCTTGTTCTGCGAGGAAGTCGTTTAGTATCCGGCGCGTTGTCGATATGGCACACCAGCTACACGAACTCAGTGCTCAGCCTAATTATCATGGTATCTTCAGCCTGTACTCATGGCCCTGTAGCTTTATCAGCTCACCCCCATCTCAATACGAGCTAACAGTACACCAGGATACGTGCATAGCTGTACAGTGTTCGCAGTGTAATACATGTACAGCTGTACAGTGTTAGCATTGTCACGTGTGCTATACATGTACGTGGCCCTGGTGTCCTGGAATACTATACACTATGTAAGCCAGAGCTCACTGACTTGTCAGTTTGAGCACTCTGGCAAGGTACAGGGGCGGATCCAGAGATCTCTACAGGGGGGTTCCGTTTGAACCAAAATTGAACAGCCAAAATATTATGGAATCAGATTGTTTTGAAGTTGTGCGGTTGACATAGTCATGTAATTACGACAATCCGATTGTGTTAGTGGGAATCGCATGCTTTTAAAACGCACTACGGACATATATTTTTCCATCATCGACCACACCATAACTGCGCCCTCCAGCCGGCCTCGACACGTAACGTTGCCACAGCACACCACCATCGCTGGAGCGCGCAGTTCTGTCCCTCCAGGAAATCGCGATTCCACGGATGCAACAAATTTCGCGATTTTCGCCCAAACCCGCGATTTTCAGGAAAATCCGCGATTTCCCGCATTTTTTGTTTTTTCTGCACTATAATTATCTCACTTTTTATGCACTTTTCACGCAGTGCTTTCCATGATCCTGTAGGTTATTTGCACAGTAGAATCTACCATGGTCTACGACTCGCACTACTCCCAAGTAGATATACGATGCAACAAATTTCGTGATTTGGCCCAAATCTGCAATTTTCTGTAAATAATTCCGCGAATCCTGGTAAGTTCTGCATCATTCCGCACTTTTCGTCGCATTTTTTGTTGTTTTCTGCCGCAATTTCTTGCGCAAGTTTTCGAGAGTTTTTTCCGCAAATTCCCGCAGGGACAGGCAGTTGTGGTGTGGTGGACGATGGAAAGCCTGTACAGCTACAGGGCCAAATGCTGCTGCTTACCCTACATTGTATATTATTATTTAGTACGGACACATAATCATAATACTTGAGTTCATACATGGGTACGTTGAGAGCCAGGAATGCCGAAATGACAACTAAGTTACTTTCCCTGTCCATTTGTACTTTCGGAAAATTTTGGCATTTTTACGATGCGAAGTGCTCTATAGTCACAGGACAAGAGCATCGTCTTCACTTCAGTGACAGAAACAACAACAGCGAAACAGTGTCGACAATTGCACAATCCTTCCAATGTCATCTAAAACACATCGCTGGCGCAGCACTCCGTTCCTGCGGAGGAACAACTAGTCACTACTGCATGTAATGCTGCAGCAGGTAGAGATTACTGACTTTGCTTGGGTGTCGGAGCCCTCATCTTCTGAGGAGCTTGAACTCTACGTGTACGATTCGAAGTTCGTTGAAGAGTGTCATCACTCGGAACATCCTTTCTCTTCTGCAAAAATAATTGTCCAAGGAATACTGACCGCACCCATCCTGAGCAACAGTGAATGACAGCGCCAATGGAGATAAGTTTGGATCGTTTCGAAAGATCAAAAAGGAAACAACCACCCAATGTTGTCTACAGTGTCCGTTTGTAAATCACGGACGTGAACACGAGTACAGACTACTAAAAGTACTAGACTACCGATACATGCAGTATCGATCTACCGAACGCGCATGCAGTGCACTGAGTCTGTACTCTTTCAAGTCTTTGACTGCACTGACTGTGCATGTGATCGGACGGACGTCCTTTTGTGCACACATGATATTTTTCCATATTTCTCAGCACCACACTTTGCAAAATTTAGGGGGTTCCATGGAACCCCCGGAACCCCCCCTGGATCCGCCACTGAGGTACGTTCGGGCCTGATTTAGATCTGGCTTTGGACATTTTATTTTCATTGCTATCAGGCTCGGCCTCATTTTCTCTGTGCTGCGCTGAGGAGTTCACAAAGAACGAAACAGCATGCTGTCCGCAGATTGAGCATGTAAGCCAATTACTGAATTAGATAATCCAACAGATGGTCCCAACGGACCGGGACTCTACCAACCGTGGATGATTGTAGTAAGGTCACTGTGTCCGAACACGGTGTCCTCCACCTTGTTTCATGCTGTCAAACCGACAACATGTAAGCCAACGTAGAAACTTCTAGAAAGGCAGCTTCAGTGCACTCCTTTCTCACTTGGACGGTGGTGCCTCTCATTAATACAGTGGATACTGTGATCTGTTACAGCACGGTGAAGACCCAAGCAGCATTAGAATGACCTATGTTATCTGTTAACACAGTTGTCTAAAGTCCCTAGGCTGCTTACATAATAATAATTATATTCTAGTGATTGTTACTAATTTGTTAGTCTTGGTAATATGCTGTCTGATGAAGTGTGTTGACACGAAACTCGGAGTAACAGCGGAATGAGACTTGTTTGATTCCTTGCTGTGTAATATTTGTATTATCTGTTAACACAATCATGTACATGTACACTGCTGTCACTGGTCTTGCAACAGGGAAATCCACCAGCATGTACATGTACATGTATTTTTGAAGTTGTATTTTTGTATTTTATTCCACAAATTCTGCTCGCCTGTCGGTTGGGTTTCCTGTTTTCGCTTGTGTGATGAGATGCGTGGGATGAGAAAACTGGTAAGAGAGAGAGGAAGAAAAAGGAGGAGAAAAGCAGAAAAATTGAAAACACGATGGTGCACACTAGTGCACTGCCACTGTGTCGATATACATTTACGTTTGCACATGCACATGTATGGAGAACAGCCAGTTTGGATCACACGGGCATCCAAAGGAGACACCGCCAAACGGAATTTTAAGGGGGCGGGGGCTCACACAGCACTGAAATACTTAGATCCTCTACGACCCGGAGCGGTATGAACACTATGAAATAAGCTGAACAGTGAAAGGAATCTTTAGGTCACAACTGGTCATAAACTGCGTTCTAGGATGTCGTAAGTGCGTGCATGCATGTGTGCCCGGGTGCGCGGGTGTCTGTGCGTGGGTTGCAAAAATCTTAATGATGTACTTCATAGAGTGAAGTGATAAATCCACTCTCAACTCACCGCCATCAGAAAATGTGTACTTTAACTTTTACAAGCAAGCAGTCCAACGTCTATGCTGACGAATCGTTCCCTATTGTGACAAACCCAGCGCTAGTCTGAAAGACTGAGACCCATCTGCAACCAGCCACCCACATGATCATTGACTATGGCCAAATATACTTGCACATTGGTGTGCAAGGAGAAGAAATAGACATTTTCGAAGGTCGTCCACGTCCGTGTCGGTGCTATTCACAAAACCGTGGGATTTCGTTCACTTATCGCCTCAACACCGAAACGCTGTTCTCAAGTGGGTGGAAAGGTGGGAATACCAGCGTGTCACGATTACTAGTAGACGAGCCTCGAAGTGCACACTGGTGCATTTTCTCACCATCGGCATACCTTAGTAGGTGCGTCTGGCCGGAGAGAATGTTCGCGTGCCCGAAGGATACTACTAGTACACAACGCATTGTCAATGTTTCCTTACTCATTCCTTCTTCCTGTCTTTTTCACTGCGTTCCATGTTTCTTTCTCCGGTTCTAGCTCTCTCCCGCTTCGTTCAACTTCAAGTTTAGATTATGGTAATGCTCTCCGATGAAAACTTCACGGATGATACGTTTCAGATTCGCTAGTACGCACGATTCGCTAGTACGCATGAGAGCCAGAATACAGTACTAGTACCTTAGCCTTAGGGAAATTTGTTCAAGTTCGTGCTCCTCCACGCCAGTCGTGCGCTTATGCCGTACGTGAATTCGTCATGGACACGAGGCCTGTCGAGTAATGATACTATTCCGTGGCTTTCTAGCGTCTGCTGGGAGTGTAAACTCCGTGCTAGTCTGCATGGCCCGCCGACATCGATCCATTCTCCCCACCCACAGTATTCGTTTACTGATACTTCGAAGTCCATGTACATTGATTTGGCCAAGCAATAGGCAACTTTCAAAGCTCACACCATTCTCCCACAATGCTCTCACAATGCTCATGCTGTGCTCACAAAGAGCTAAATATCCGGGGCAGAACATTCTAACGTAGAGGAATAGCAGTATCGAGTTTTTCTCATTGCTGATTTCTGATGGTCGCTTAGTGCGTGAAACTCGGAGTAAAACACTTTTTCATCCTCTTATTCTTGTTAGAGGAATAGCGCTAGGTTTCGACTGCAGCTCGAATTCCACGTGAGATGCTCCCCCGAGCAACAACCCTTACCATGTACCAGTTCAGAGATTGGACAGTTTAGTCAAATAGCGGTCTAAACGAGTATCACTGGTGCGTGACTTGAGTTGTTAGTTTGCCATGAAGGATAGTGGGTGCCCATTGGTACTGCCGAGCCGTGAGTGAATGGTGGTGTGCAGTTCATGCGATGGAATTCCATCGTCGTGTACCAACACGAAATCAGCCGAGTTACGTGTCGGCGACTGCCGTGGCGCCACAGACATTTCACGTAATCTTCCTGCACCTTATACTGTGTCTGTGTACACAGTCGGCGAATCTCAGTCCTGGCATTACATGGCATGGCATGGTCGGTTGGACACGTACATCTGTGTTGTATGTACAGAGTGTGTCCTGTGCTGTGTCCTACAAGAGCAAACGACACACATCTACAAGGAGGTACATTGTACATGATTGGTACTAGTACCATGTACCAGGTACGTATCTGTGCCCGTCCGCCATGCTAATACTCAGTATCCCCCCTCTCATTCACTGCCACTGCCAGTCCATTGCCCTATAATAACAAGCCAAGAGCAAACTCTTTTTCTATCGTCTGATGAGTGTGTTCAGGGTTAAACACGAAACGTGGAGTAACGGCAACGATGTTGGTCCCTGTTGTCATGCCTTGTGTATTACGCTCTGCCCTTGGTAGGGAACGGAGCACTATATGTATATTTATATTTTAATGTTGAATAAGCCTCTTAAATGGGCCATCACAGAACATTATTTCAAATGGTGAACGGTACTATTCGGCCAATAAAATGTAATCACAGAATATGATATACGGCTGCTGCATGCTGTATCTTCATACACCTTATCATGTAGGATCAAAACCAATACTGAGTACTTGATCAATCCCAGTTCGAAATACGTGAAACTGTTAGGCTCGTACATCCCATTAAACGAGCTTGGTGTTTAAGAGGATGGACAGAGGGACAGTACGGTTCTGACTATGGACTATAGTACATGCACAGCACAGTACATAGAAGCAGCCGTATACACTATGCTGTATACACTAAAGTCTATGCTGTATACACTAAAGTCTATGCTGTATACACTATACGAACATAATAATTATTCATTGAAGCAGTGCATGGTCCACAGTAGACAATCCTACTCAGTTGCTACTTGTACATGTACATGGTTGAGCCACGTAGAGATCCTACTACACAGTTACATGTACAACATGCACAGTCAGGCATGCCATGATGATGGATAGTACCAGCAGCGCAGGGATGGTATCGGGTTCTTCCGCTCCTGGAACGAAAAAACTCGATGCGAGCACGACCATGGCGGCGCTGGAAACACGTCCTGCCGCACATGGAGCATGTAACAGGAAGTGTTTTGCAAAAACGTGCCTGAGCAGATACAACGCATCAGCGACCACTGCTGACGACTAGACCATCAGCATTGGGCCATTGGTAATGTGTATTGTGCCTTGCGAGTGTGTATAACTGTGTGATCATCCGGACCTATTGCCGCGCTGCTGCCACTCCACAGCAGAGTACAGATGTCGCTGTGCGAGTACGCAGACGTTACACACACAGACATACACAAAATTAATAGACGAGGTGCTTCGAAGTAGATTCTTTCTGCTCTCTCTCTCTCTCTCTCTCTCTCTCTCTCTCTCTCTCTCTCTCTCTCTCTCTCTCTCTCTCTCTCTCTCTCTCTCTCTCTCTCTCTCTCTCTCTCTCTCTCTCTCTCTCTCTCTCTCTCTCTCTCTCTCTCTCTGTCTCTCTCTCTCTCTCTCTCTCTCTCTCTCTCTCTCTCTCTCTCTCTCTCTCTGTCTCTCTCTCTGTCTCTCTCTCTCTCTCTCTCTCTCTCTCTCTCTCTCTCTCTCTCTCTCTCTCTCTCTCTCTCTCTCTCTCTCTCTCTCTCTCTCTCTCTCTCTCTCTCTCTCTCTCTCTCTCTCTCTCTCTCTGTCTCTCTCTCTCTCTCTCTGTCTCTCTGTCTCTCTGTCTGTCTCTCTCTCTCTCTCTCTCTCTCTCTCTCTCTCTCTCTCTCTCTCTCTCTCTCTCTCTCTCTCTCTCTCTCTCTCTCTCTCTCTCTCTCTCTCTCTCTCTCTCTCTCTCTCTCACACACACACACACACACACACACACACACACACACACACACACACACACACACACACACACACACACACACACACTCGCGCTCTCTAATACACACACACATACACACACACACACACATGTACTCTCTTTACTCACTTACATCCCTACACACACACACACGCGCACACACTCTGTCTCTCTCTCTCGTGCACATAAACCATACTGCGAGACGTTGGTCTAGTGTAACGCCTAGGCTACTGAGGCTTCCCTTTGTTCATACCAAAGTGGACATTGCCAGGGACGTTTGCCGGAGAGTCTAGTTTTCTCCATGATTATGTATTCACAAGAGAGAGATTGGAAGCTTTGTTACAACTCTGAGTTTCACGTATTACTACGATCATCAGGCAACTGATGGATCCAAAACGGGCAGCCAGAACATAAGAGCCAGAGCCAGAGCCAGATTATGTATTCATGTAGGTTCCCACTGTTTCGTGACGTGGACCCTGATGCGTTTGGATAGTAAACCTTCAGTTTAGGAACGCAACACTGAGCAACACTGAGCGACGTCTCCCCCATCGTACTAGAACAGTAGAAGTAGCGGAGAGCGGAGCATTTGGTGTATGTTGCGTTGGGCTCAAGCCTCCTGGGCATTGCGCAACGATTTTCCGCACATCGGGGGCTTTAATGGTCGCGACAGTGTCCGCCCACAATCTGCGTCAGATTGTGTGTACACGTGTGTGTGTCCGTGTCCGTGTATGTTACATGTACATGTATGTATTTGAGTGAATGTGTGTGTGTGTGTGTGTGTGTGTGTGTGTGTGCGCGCTCCGGGCGTCTGAGGGTGTATGCATTTGTGTATATTCGTTCCTTTGCTCATGAACGTGCCCGTCTGTGTCGTGCCCTCGGGCGATGCGGTCGTATTATAGACCAAACTGGAGCCCTACACGTTAACGACACGCTGTTCACGTCGTATCCAACATCCAAATAGGCCGAAATAGGCCGAACTGGACCTTGTACCTCAAGAACAATCATGTTCATGATATTCAGGCACGATTTTTCTTAGGACTGGTGACTGTGGCTAGTATATACTACACTCCACACAAGCAGAGAAAACCTTTAGCACAGTGACACGGTACGGGCGGCACGAGTCTTTGAGGAGCTATTTGCGTACTGGCCGACCAATCAAGGGGAACGCTCGCGAAATGTCTGTTCCAACGCTCACGCAAGCAGCGTTTTTGTCCTGCACTATGCTCTATGCAGCGGTTGTTGTACAGCGTAGCTCATGGTTCGTGGCATACTCGCGGCTTGCTCAACAAAAAATACTCAACTGTTCAACTAAACTTGCTGCAGGCCAGCGAAGCGTGCGTGCGTGCACGTTTGCGAGGCTATGAAGAAGGTCATGCCGTACTAAAAGAACTCCGTTTTTCGAACCGATGCCGCACGAACAGTGCAAGCGGAGGCGAGAACTTCCGCTACCAGCCTAACCTTAGTCCTTACGTATACTCCGCTGTGTACTACTAGGTACGGACGCTGATTGATACCCGTTTTCCGCTCCCTACCGTTTCCTGCGCTTTGCCAACGCGCGCCGCAAAGGGGTTCCCGTCATCACCAGCAAGGGTGTGGATAATCTTGCAACCCTGGCACCACTTCTGACCAGGGTTGGCATAGTCTTGTGCCTGCGTGCGTGCCATTTCCTTTTCACAGTTTCCCACCCTGTCCATTCAAGAACGGTAAAGTACCCTTTTGGCAAGCGTTCTCGTGGCAAAATTGAAATTGTGGAGAGAAGGGGAAGAAAATGGCAAGATGTTCGCGGTATCAGGAAAATGTCTGATCAGTGCCGTGTTGACAGCAACAGGAGAGCGAGAATTAATCAAATTAATAATTGACGAGTGCCAAGGTGTCAGGTGCCGAAGCAGATAGACTGCAAAACACCACACAGTGGCGACTGTAACAGGCGAAGATGTCCTGTGCTAAGCATAGACCACTACTGAAGTCCCATTGACCTCGTGCCAGGGTCTACCCAGAAAAGCCAGGTGACTTCTAACGATTGTGGTTTAGCAGGAAATATGCACGATTGTAACATAATTATCCGTGGTGCTGAAGTTCACCACAGGATCAACCCTATAAAACTCGAACCAATGTCGATCATGCTGAATGTGCGTGTGGATCTGGGAGGATTGAACCAAGCTGAAGTTTTGCTACATTCCAATGTCCTTGTTGTGGCTTTGTCCATACTTGTACATTATAGTGACCGATGTGGAAACATCGGCGCAAGAAAATTCTATTTGAGAGGGCGAAAAGCAAGCATTTTGTACGTCGTCTCGTCAAGCTAAGTGTTGGCAGACGGTTTGAAGCGCTCGTGCCTTGCTGCCACCGTACGTCGTAATGGTGCGGCACCACGGGCAAATCGCCAACAATGGCACCGATAGCCTCGACAGCCACGGAGTACAGAGAAACTCTGCGTGTTAGGCTTTCCTCAGTTAGTACTTGAGAGCCAGGCTCAGCAAGAACAGTCTTCATACCTGCAGGGAAGATCTGTACCGAAATCTCTGGCATGGACGATTTATCGTGCGCAGCCTAGCGAGCCTGAATGATGTTTTACCCATTACCCGATGAATTCACACAACTGTAGGCACTCCAGAACGTGCTGTGGCGATGTACATACGTACTTGTTCGCGTTGAGTGTTCAGGAGACGAGGTCAACACTGCAAGAAGCTGCGCTGGCAGACAAAAAGCAATACAAGGAAAAAGCGTGTACCGTGAACGCATTGGGCATGTGTGAGGGGAATCCTGACACGAGACAACATAAAGTTCCATAATAATAATTATTATCATCATGCTTTAATGTCCGCAGCAGCGATAGCAGACTACTAATGTAGATCGAAACGAGTCCTATAACGAAATCATATCGTCACATTAGCCTGGGCATGTACTGAAGATCTGTGGTGCAGTATACACGTACTCAGGTTAAGTGTGTGTTTGTGCGTGTATGTGTGTATGTGCATGTATGTGCGTGTATGTGTGTATGTATGTGATTGCATGCGTGTATGTGTATAAGCTAAACAGACCTCGAGGTGGATAATGCTCCTTCTGAGTCCCGCTGTTCGCATCCACGTGCCTGGCATGCTCAGGCTATGCGGTGCAAGTATAGCTGCGAGCCTCGTGTCTGCCACTGCTCCGCGCTAACAGCTCATTTCCTGGCCTGACTGATCTACTCTCGCTGAGTTGCCGATCAACCCGCCGGCACTAGGCCGAATCTTCTCAGCATCGGCGATCGCTGCCACCACCATCACCTCCAGGACTACCACCACCAGCAGCATCAGCAGCAGGAGCACGAACACACAGGTAGTGCTCGGAGGACCCAGGCAGAGTCCTGACCTGCACTGTATCACGATATCTCACTCCCTTATAAGCCACGGTTGGCCCAACACCACTCAATCCAGAAGAGACTCGTTCAAGGCCAGACGTAGTCTATTTCACCAGGTGGCAGCAGTCGTAATTCATTTGCTTTCGAGATCAGCTTGTGAACGATTAGTATTGTTTCACCTCAGCTAATCTAAAGACTCAGTGAGGGCATAAAGGTGTTACGGACAAGGAGCAACATTCAGTTCTCGTGTCGACTGCACCCCGGTTAACTTCACACCGTCACAGCATTGCAACCCTTAGGGTCACCTTGTTTCCTACGTAGCGGGGTCAAGAAGCCCGAGGCCCGAGGAAGAAAACACCACAACACAATACAAACAGAGAGAAAGCCTGTGCTGCTCCAGTCTCTGTTACCAAATTTCTCTTGACAGTATTGTTCGCCTGTTATCAGCTCTCCAACTATGGCCAGTACATCGCAGACATCGTCCGCATTCTTCCCCGCGAGGAATGCTCTTTGGACTGTCGCCCTTCTACTCATCGCGTCATGTTTGTGTCGGTTCAGCGACGCGTCAGCATTGCCACCAGGTAAGACAAACTCCTCGCATGCACCCCTCCCCCAACACATACACGCACATAAACAGCTTTCTGTCGCGAGTTAGACCATGCCACCTTTCAAGATAACTCAGTTTGTTCACGGTGTGGTTCGCCTGTCACATAGTTTAATTGACGTGCATTTGCAGAATTAGGACACCGCTGTCGACTGCTGAAGTGATTGCATACATACCGCAGAATACAGGTGATTGGACCACGAAGATGGCCTAGCTGCAAAGAAAAAGTGTGGATCCACATCTTCTTTTGTTACATGACTACTATAGTAATTTCTGGTGTAGAAAGTCATTATGGTATGTGAACAGTGGAACCAATCTGGCCCACATAATGTGCCCCATGGATGTAGGGTTAATAGTGGAGTTGTAACCAGTGGCAGTGTGGCTAAGTGTCCCGCCTGTTCATATGTTGGGCGTGCAACAGCTCTATGAAGATATCGTCGTGGTTAACGCACCATTGCCTTGACGGGATGATGCATACTAGTAGAGTGAATAATTATACTGACGTACATTTTGAGACTAGTACAGTCAACTTCGCTTATAACGACACTCAGCGGGGCATCAGAAAAGTGTCCTTATTCGCGAAGTGTCGTTATACCCGAAGTCTCATTATGTACATAATGAGACTTCGGGTATAACGACACTACGCGAATAAGGACACTTTTCTGATGCCCCGCTGAGTGTCGTTATAAGCGAAGTTGACTGTAGTACAGTGCTGGCACCTGAAATCCGACCCCTGAGCGGTGCATTCACACTCTGGCGGTCTCTACATGTGTTGTTCGTAGTTTTGCAATCCCGTGTTGGGTCTTTGCGATGTGAGCGCACCGCTCAGGGGTCGGATTTCAGTTGCCAGCTTTGTATGTCTACTGGCAAAGAGTTCTATAGTGTAACTAGTATAAGCAGGTACATGACGGTATACTACAGACACAGCACTATAGTGTACTGTAGGCCCCCTTTGCCGCCAGGCTACAATGGAAAAATAGTGTTGATGACCGTAACTTCCGCGCGTAATCGTATCTAATACACTCTCCCAGTGCAACGAGTGCAGTGGGTGATTGCTGGAGTGTACGGGCCACGCCGCAGTGCAGTGCAAGTAGAAGTAACAAGTTAGTTGACAGCAGGCTGGAAAGTGTACCATTTCAAGTCGCAAGAAAGAGGCAAAAGAGCACAAACAAGTGCACAGTATATGGATCAAAATTATTGTGAGTCTGAGACGCAGCTAAAACGCTGCCGAAAACGTTTCCAAACTGTTTCAGTGCACGCTTGCCTGGAGTAGACGTGTGTGCTAGGAGGCAATAGGAGAAGACCATTGTTCACAACGAATGTGATCTGAATTCTCGGCACACAGTACAGTTACGCAGGGGACATTGTGTGAAAGTGTGTGTGTGTGTGTTTGTTTGTATGGAGCATGGTGTGCGTGTGTGCGTGTGTGTGTGTATATATCTGTGTGTAAATGTGTGCGTGTGTGTGTTTATTAAATTTTGTATTGTGCATGGTGTGCGTCTGTGTGTGTGTGTGTGTGTGTGTGTGTGTGTGTGTGTGTGTGTGTGTGTGTGTGTGTGTGTGTGTGTGTTGAATGGTGTAATCCCAGCACAAGTTGCTATGTCTAACATCGCTGTTCGCTATCATCGCTTCCGCGATGGGCATGTCTGAGGTCTGAGGTGTGTGTGTATGTGTCAGTGTGTTCGTCTGTGTGTGCACGTGCGTGTGTGTGTGTATGTGTGTGCGTGTGTGTGCGCGTGTGTGCGTGCATCGGAGAGTCGAACAATAGTGACAGGAAGCTTGCACTCTGTGAGTTAGCGTAAGTGGTATCGGTGTGCTTGTGTTAGTCTTGATGCGACGACTCCAGCCTCTATGCGCATCTGCAAATCTTCGTTCGCGATTAGGACGGCAGTTCTTACGGTGCGTTCTCGTTGTGTAGTCCCGTGAGACCTCTGCCACTGGTCAAGGTGGAGGCGCGGAAGTCAGTTGCCGTCACTCCGCGACGTGCCTTAAGGCCTGCTTATCAGCTGGAGTACAAAATGTGAATTACGCCGTTTCTGGCGTGGATTGGTGTGCTTAGAACAAGGCGCGCCACACCACACACTGTTCGGATGCGGCGCTGAACAGCCGGGGGTAAACGAAGGATGAGGCGAAGATATCCCCCGGCTGAGAAAACAAGGTACAACATTAGCGGCGACCATGTGAGGTCCTACACTACATAGATGCACCCAATTATTTTAAATCATTGTACAGTGATTAGTGATATGCAAGCGCGTGGATAACCAACACGGAAACGTGTGCAGAATGTAGTTACAGCTATCCAAGAGTGGCGTTGGAGGCGATTTGCCCACTGGCAACGTCAATTTTGGTGTTTTCCGTTTGCATGCACTGGACGATCTGCCAAGTGGCGTAATTATCCGCACACTCGATGTTCTGGGATGAGGTTTGCCTCAGCGGGTGGTAGGCTGTGGTCGCTCGCCGAGCCTGTGCAGGCGGCGGCCTGCTATTTTCACTCCACCCTATGTCTAATGCTCCGTGAGGTGCTTGGTGATGTTGGAAGAAACGAGTATACGAGGTCGACATTGGATCTTAGATCATGTGACATACGTGTACATGCAGTCATTCGTGTTACATCGTAATGTTAAACACATGAGGTGAAGACACTGCGGGTGACTCAATGGAGGAGGGGTGCCGAGGAGCAGGCAGTAATTGGTTACGTGTTCACAGATGCGTGCTTGTAACAGTTATGTGTTTATGTGTGTGTGTGTGTGTGTGTGTGTGTGTGTGTGTATGAGTGGGTGAGTTACAAGTAACATAATTATCTAAGTTATACCATACTTCATTCTCTACAGCTGTTGAACGAGCCCAGGAATTAGTTACTCTCCGTCGCGTAGAGAGCCGAAGCGGACGAATCAAAAGGCCAGCCCGCTCGGCACGCTACATTAGGTGTCACGAAAACTCGCAGCGTACTGGCACAGAGAGATGCAGGTAATGTTGATGTGATCTCCAAGCAGCCATTGTGGTCAACACCTGCTATTACTGGAGTGTAACTGACACTCGCAACCTCACGCTCAGCATCCAGCTCCTGGCCGCCATGACAGTCCCATAACTGGGCTATTTATAATACTGATGATTGAGGACACTCTGGAACCAAGAAACGGGCGTACCATCGTACCACCCAAGCCAAGGCCAAGGCGTGTACGGACCATTCTCTGCGCGGCGAAGTCGAGAGCGGAGTTTCAAGTGCGCACGGTGTTCGCACGCCCTTAGCCGTGCGGTCATGCACGACGTGAACAATGGCGAGGATATTATGCACACTCACTCAGCAGAACTCCACAGCCGAGTTGAAACCTGAGCAAGCCACACGCACAATGCTGAATGAAGAATTTACCCACACCACGGACCACCTGTATTTCGCACGGGTACTCGGGCACTTCTATAAAGATGACAATAAGGAAATTTGATGCCATTGCGCGTTCTACTGCCGGAGTCAATTGCCCGAGGGTACGATGAATGTAGTCCTTATAGAACTCGTTCCTAATCCTGGCAAGGTGGTGAAACGTAACGCTCGGCGTGTCGAGTGTGTGTGTGTGCGCTCGACACGCTCACACGCAGTTTGTGCTGTTTGAACGTTACGGGTGGCACAGGCAGGTGCATGCATGGTGGGCCATTGGACCAGGCACACCGAGTGCCCCTTCTTGCGCAGTGAAATTATACTATTCCAGCTACTTAGAGTCTTTCGGTCGACATTGACAGGCACTATTTTCGTTCAGTGGTTTCGGTTTGCAGAGCCTTGTATTGTAATAACAGTTACTGTTGCAATGGTAGATCATCCAGGGACGACTAACACATCTTGTATATGGTCAGTAGTTTCAACCTCTCGTAGGCGTAACATTGTTCCTGGCGTGTGCTCCATCTAGTCCCATCTGGAGCTATATTCACTGATTCCTTGCCCACTTTCTCGTCAACGGGGAGTGATCTGCGGAAGAAACTTTGTTAGAATCGGCGGGTGGAAAGCGGGAAATCAATGATCCGACGAAACAGGCCTTGCTGGTCCGACCACAGGGTTGTGCCGTAAACACGCACGCCTAGACTGGGCGAGGACATACACAACACACAACACACACGTACACGTACACGCAAAGGACATGCACGCACACAAGCATGCGATATTGGGTAGCGTAATGCACTGGCTTTGTCGAACAACACGGTTTGTACATTTAGCCGCCAATGTGTAATCCATTGGCAGCAACCAAATTGTGGCAATGGATTACATTCACATACATGTACATCATACACCCCGGAGATAGAGGGAGAGTGGAAAAAATCGCTTTACATGTACAAGGCGGCAAGTTAGTCAGGCCACACACGACACTCGCTGTGTGATTTGCATCATGCAAACTTGTGATTTGTGTGTTAGATTGTCAGATCAGCGAGACTGCGGGAAGTGTTGCGTCTTTTTCACGGTACCGGTCAATGTACGTCGTATATACATGTACTTGAGTAGCAATCAAGTTTGGACAGATGTTGTGCATCCGCTCTCGTTTGTGTGAGTTCGACGGGGATTAGGAACGCACTGCTACGCTTCGTTTCCTGCACATCTCGCATCGCATGTTCGCATCCATGCAACAACCTTTGTTCGAACTGTGCGATAGTTCATGGAGAAACATTGTAGTTCATGGAGAAACGTTGTTGTCACTCGCGTGGTACATCTCCGTTCACAATGTAGCTGATTGCTTCGCGGCATGTACAATGTCTATAGTCGTACCTGCTTCGCACGTCGCGCGCTGTTCTTCGGCCGCCAGGCACACGCGGTATTGCAGCGTGCGGCGCACCACCACAGTGCAAGAATTCAGCGTGTAGCTAAAATAGTAAAGTCGGTTAAAACTGACCTCTCCACGAGGAAATCATTCCCAAATACACGAGAAAGCTTTTTTTTTTTAAAGACGCAGAAGTGGGTAGTGTATTGTCTATTGACTGTGGTTGGTAGGGGATCGACAGGTTCCACCGAGTCGTTATTGATACGTCACGTAGTCGCAAAATTTGGAGTTTTACGCCAAATTGGGCGTGAACTTGCGCGTCGTGTCGGAAATAACGTGCATCTTAACCTCTCTATTATCAGACAAGAAACGCAATTCTCACAGCAATGCCATGGGTGATCGCTTCGATCTACCACCCATAATGTGCGTGTACATGATAGTCGAATGTCTCCTAGAGAACTGATCCTGGCCCCACCAACCAAGCGTATAACGTCTCATCTCCAACTAAAGGCAAGGGCTCGAGGCATACGCCTAAGCACAGTGCTGCTCAGTGAAATCCGATCAAGTGAGTGAATGCCACGCCGGGCGCTGTGTTGTAGGCCTACAAACACTGGGGTGTGAACGGCTTCGAGGCATGAATTCGATTCGCAAGATCGGATTTCATTGAGCGCCATACTGCGTACATCCACAGGATACCTGTTGCGACAAACCGAGAGCAGCCTGAGCCGAATGACTGATATTCTGCAGTAGACGAAGTGGCTCTAGTGCCTGTGTCTGCTGCCCTGTGTCTGAGGAAAACGCGACGAGGTCAGGAAGGAGACACGCTCAGGGTGATGCCTATTCGTGTAAGGCGAGCGGGTTACATGGGTAGATTCGAGAACAGGATGCAGGTAACTGATTCACGTGTATATCGGGTGTCATGCGTGTAACACTATCACCACACAATTCGTGTAAGGATTCGAAATCTGTACCTTTCCTTGCCAGGCGCGGAAGCGTTTGTGACCAAAGACACACCAAGGCGCCATGGGGCGTATCAAATTGCTTCCACTAACACTGCAGTTCCGCTGTTTGAGCCACGGAGGCGCCTTCGACTCGAGAAAGCATGAGAAAACGTCGAATGAGACTATCGTCGCCAACATGGAACAAAAATTGAGTATGGTAACGAAAGACCAGCTATTCGCCAGTAAATTGTCATTTTAAAACACTTTAGTTCCGATGTTTGAGCCACAGAATCGCCTCCGGCTCGAGAATACATGGGAAATGTGAAGTCGACTGAGACCGTGGTCGTCACTATGGG
Source organism: Sycon ciliatum (assembly GCF_964019385.1). Lineage (NCBI taxonomy): Eukaryota > Metazoa > Porifera > Calcarea > Leucosolenida > Sycettidae > Sycon > Sycon ciliatum. Next base: position 23,896,173 of record NC_088645.1, on the reverse strand, counting down.
TTGAAATGGTTATGGTAACGAAAGACGACCCATTCTCCATCCAGTATATGTATGTAATCATGCACTGAGCTATCCAAATAGACGTCATGCACACCGGTCTTGCTGAACTTATCATCATTATAGTTGTGTACGGTATCCTCTGATGATCGCTTGGTACCTCCTGACGTGGGATGCAGACATGGAACAGCGAGAGAGTGAGTGAGACAGATCGAGATACTGATACTGATAGATACAGATAGATGTATAGAGAGCGAGAGGTAGTGCGAGGGCGACAGAGAAGAAGAGTGAGAAAGATGGTCCAGTCTCAGTCGCTGTTGTTTAGATTCATGGCTCGACAATGGCGCGCAAGTCCGCTTATTGTGTTTTGCGATGACGAAGCTTGCGGAGCCAATGGTGCCCGAATGACAGCTGACAGGGGCGGGTGCAGGTTGTGAGAAACCGAAAGACGACCGCCACGCGCCACAAATAATTTGTATCTGACCGAGGACAAACCTCGCACACGACAGTGTCTTCGGTGTGTGCGTTTGATGCCAAGTCGTCGGCAGAGCAATCATTAGCACCTGCTCAATGTACCTATTACTCTATTAGTGTCGTGTGTCAATGCGAATATGCGCCGCCGTCAATGCGAATGTGCGCCGCCGTCAATGCCAAACTGTAGTTATTTGCTTTCCTCCCGATATTTTACTGTATGGCTGCACCACTGCCTGATCTGTCTCTCTCTCTCCCTCTCTCGACATGAAACTGAAAGGCGCATTTCTGGGGTCTTGTGCCAGTGGCAGTGGCTCGCCGCGCGGTCCCGTCACATCTACCGAAAACGCAATGACATTCCATTTTGATCTGTCCTGGTAGCAGACAGCGCTGTCCAGCTGATCACACGCTGTTCTCTTGGTCGACTAGGCACTGTCCGCAGCGCGTTATCTTTGAATGTGGTTTGGACATATCTCGCTAATCGCATCCACCATCTGACTCTTCCCGCTCTAGACGAGCAGCATAGGGCAGCTAGTTAACAAGTTTCCCCGTCGTCGTTGTCCTTTCGCCGCTCGGCTGAATACTCTGCATACTTAGGTAGAGTCCACGCGTCTTGAGCTTTGCTGCGTGTCCTCATTCGTCGCCACGCTACGCAGTGCGACATGATAGCGCTCATTAGGAGCAGATTGTGATGAGATTGCGCGGTGGAGTATTGCCTTCCACTTGTATGGCGCTGTGACGCATGGTTTCAGGGCTTGCTTGGCCCTTAAACGCCCAGCGAAAGCACGTTTTCTAGCCCGACAGAGATGTCTAGAGGTCCACAGAATATGGCAATCAGCACGTTGTGTCGATTAAACTCGATTTCAATGCTCTCCAGTTGCATTCGATGCCGTCTTGTTACCACTGTATGGTGAGGACCTACATGCACATGCGCGCAGGCCTGCAGGGTAGACACGGAAAGTATGACTGTAGTACGCCTGTATGCTGCACGTGTTTGCCATGCGTGCGACAAGAAAGGAACATGTGTACGCCGAGCGATCTCCACACGCGGCATATCCGGTTTGAGGGTGCAAGCGAAGGTTCACCCGTCCCTTGCCTTCCCCCCTCACATACTGATAATCACATCTACACGTGGAGTGAATTACCAAGCAGTAGTCCACAAACGAATCGTGTTTTGGTCAACATCTTCACGTGGAATGTGCGGAAGGATCGCAATGCGCCTCGCCTCGTATAACATTGTCTAGTTGAAATCGGTCAACAATCTCCACATTCAAATGTAGAACAACACCCTTTGTCTTCCAGTTTCACCTTTCATTCTCATCACGTTTTTCGGGGGTGACATCAATGCGCCATTGGGGAGAACGAGACTTGTCCTCTCCCATGTCTTCAATCGGGATAAGGAGGAACTGCGATATCTGAACAAGGATTGATGCGAGGAGAACGGGCCCGCACCGCCTGACAAGGCCGTCCGTAGTCCTTGTTGCCAGCGCTCCACCGGTATAGTCAGCATGTCTAGAATCTAGCCCGCCACCGTACTCTGATTCAGTCACATCTTTGGCATGCAGTAACAACTTGAACACGTGCTGGGCAATCGTGAGCGCTGGTGATACCATGATGGTCGCTTCCCCGACGATGGTCGAAAACTAGTGCTGAACCTTTGAGGTAGTTGTGATGGCGTTGTGGGGTTGTCGTCTTCATCACCATGCTTTTCACGTGCATGTCTGACAGAGCTTCCTGTGTACCTTCTTAGCAGAGCTCTGCACATGATATCCCTGGCGGATTAGGGTACCAGGCAGGAAGTCACATGATAATTTGGGGACAGCTGGTTGACCAATAGAACTAACAACACTACATTTTTGTAGTAATACTCGCTACTCGGAACGATGAAGTGCTGCACACGAGCCGTAGGTAAATTGGCGAAATCGGAACTACCTCATTACATGACATTGTATTCTAGAATCTCATTTTAAATTATTATTGAAAAGCCGGGTGATAACCGTATTGTATTCCGGTTTTTAGTAATCATGATCCAGTGCACAGTTCTGGTCAGTATCGTCTTTTAAAAAGAGTGCACTGGTCCTGGTTAATAGATTCAGTAGGGGTTCCCGGTATGTCCTCTTGTCTGATAATACATACAATCATGTGTAGATCTAAGTGTGCGTGCTCATTTTGAACCAGAGCAGTATGTAGATGTATGCATGAAAATGCTTTTTTAACCCTTTGGAGTCCGTAACGTTTTTGCTTCTGCAGAATTTGTGGCAGTCACGAAAATGCGCACTCCATTTCCAACATAACTTTGGTTCTACTTGACTGATTTTGAAGATCTTGGGCTCGTTGGAAAGCTCTTGATGAGAGAAATACAATGAGCCCAAACTCGCCAAGAGCACTATTCGTTGTCCGCCATAACGCGCCCCAAACGCGAGTCCAGCTCCAGATCTGAGACGAAATCGGTCTCCTGTAGCCATTTCACTGAATCTAGCTCGGAAGTAAGAATGATTATTGGCACATATCTTGTACGTGTGATGAGCATGGTATTTGGGTGGCGTGGCCCATGGCATGGGCCAGGGAGTCATGAAAGCTACAACTCCCTGGTTTGGTCTCCTAATCACAGCACCTTCGAGGCTCCTTCGCACGCGCCATGTCCTCCAGGCCAGGGCCGCTTGCAAGTATCGTGTTTATCACCACTTTTGCGCCGAATCCGACGCCTGGCAAGTGCTGCGCTGTGCAGCATAGCATACTCGCCGGTCTGCCATGCGATAATCATTCGGATTCTGACCATGTCGTGTAAACTAACTTGAAACAGAAGCCATGCTTCTCCTTTGGAACTGCTCGTTGCATGTTTTCAAGTAATGGTTTGCATTGTCTAGCTGCACAAGGACGCGCTTACTCTTGTCTCTATAATTTATTTTCTTTGTTTGTTTGGCCACAGACATGCATGTACTGATACATTTACATCATGTCGCTGGTTGAGGTTGAGTAGGTTGCTAACTGTCAAAAAAATTAAAATACATTTGCGTCGTCTTCCCTCTCCAACTTGACATAATTCCTCGCTTCGTGGTCCTCTTCGGTTCTTGTCTTGTATGTTCTCGCAGGCGGACAAGT
>NC_088645.1:23875103-23887603 GCF_964019385.1 Sycon ciliatum | reverse complement strand
GAAATTTACTGTGTTGAGTAGACCCTACAGAGCAGCCAGCCAATTTGAGAATTCCTTCCTTTTGCTACATACGATACACACCAGTGTGCAGCGCAGGCATCTCACAGGTCAGTCAGGTTCAGTGACCGGAATGGCTTCCGGGTTCTTTCAATGTCATCTGAGCCCCCTGCCGTGAAAGCCGTCTGTCCAGAGTAGAATCTTGACACGTAGCCGCGTGCATGTGCATGCGTGTGTGCACGCTCTTGTGCGTCCGTGCTCGCACATGCACGTTCAGGCGTGCAGGGTGCGAGCGTGTACGTAGGACAGTCTGCAACTGCAGTCAGTTAAACCCAAAAAGGCGCCCTGCCCTCCTCCAGCTTGCTCTTCACGGAGGAGGGATGGACCGTGCTGTTGTCGGACGTCACTGTCAGGCTGAGGTTTGTATCCCGTCCGACAGTGTCCTCCTCCTTCGACGGACTCGTCGGCGCGGAGATCATTGCCAAGGAGACGCATGTGTGCAGCGTTTGCATGGAGAGAGCGGTGGCACTGGTGTTATCTAGCTGCAGTGCCTGTGTGCATGTGTTGCACGGAGCACCGCTGCGCATTGCCGAGCAGCCACTGCAGTAGGACGTACGCGAGCGGTACGGGCTGACCCGGAGTAGAAACGAGCTCAGGCGACGCTGCTGAATTTTTCGTGGCAACCGCGAGCGATTGTCGTTGTTCTTGATGTCGCCGCTACCGACAGTAGCGACTCCTGCGCTGCTCTTGCGCCCGTGGCGTGAGCTGACGTCCATTGTTCGTTCCAAGCTGGCAGAAACGGCCGTGCGCACTTGCTGGGAAAGCAATACCTTGGTGATGAAGATCAGCATGCCACACGCTGAGAGAGCAACAGAGAACAGTATCTTCAGCCACTCGTATCTAGCTACCACGGAGAACATCCCCAGGATCCAAGAGAGACCTAGAGCCAGGAATGTTCCCGTGCCAACGCGTACCAGTCGTCTTGTGGAGACACTCGACTTCACCGCGCTGGAGCTCTGGCGTATGGACACATGCATGACGCGGACGAAGATGACCAGGTTGAAGAGGACGATGGCGTTGACCGGGACCAGCAGTGCCACAACGCCGTCCGGTATTGTGCGCATTTGACATCTGCACAGCATACAGGCACACATATGTACATATGCATCCAAGCATACACATTCATACGCACACATGCACACATGCACACAGAATGTACATAACGGTATAAAGGTGCTCACACACATGTGTACACACATGCACCCATGCATCCACACGCACATGCAAGTGCGAATACAGGTCATAGAAGGTTTGCGTACGTGTAGCATGCAAGCAGGCTGCATCAAATTACCCCCCCCCCCCATCATCCCCAACAGTGAGATATTGACCATAGGTAAAGAGAGGTGTGAATATTGAGAAAGAGAAAAGAGAGAGAGACAGAGAGAGAGAAAGAGAGAAAGAGAGAAAGAGAGAGAGAGAGAGAGACCGAGAGTAGGAATAGAATTACAAGGAGGACAGAGAAAGCAGGAAGCTAGAGACTCACATTGAGAGACTTAGGCTTATGTCAAAGGCTTCCTAAAAGGGGAAGTATACCCTAAAATCAAATTTTCACCAGTTGTAGTCTTCTGGGTGCTGAGTCGAATGGTCTTGGTCCGAGGAAGCTGTGACGCTCCCTTCCTACTTGAATCCCAATCGAACTCGCGCACTTCCACCGAAACTGGGTGACTGCGCCCTACTAGATGGGGATTTGTATGCAAAATGTCACTAAAAGCGCCATTTCGTTCTTATAAAAGCACGGATGACCGCGATTGGCCCAAATGTTGTAGTCTTTTGGACGCTGAGTCGACTGGTTTTGGTCCGAAAAGGCTGCGATGCAGCGTTCCTCCTTTATTCCCAATCAAACATGGTTGAACAACCGGTCACGTGCTGCTGGGTGCCCAAATCACCTGGTCACCACGCCAGCAGGCGACAAATTTCACACCAAGGTTCAACTCGAGTTCAACTCGAGTGACAGGAGTGCACCCAAAAAAGGTCAAACAGGCTAGTAAGTTGTACCCTGCAGGCACGGTGACCAGGTGACTGGTGTACGCAGGAGCACGTGACCACTTGTTCAACCATGTTCGATTGGGAATAAAGGAGGAACGCTACATCGCAGCCTTTTCGGACCAAAACCAGTCGAGTCAGCGTCCAAAAGACTACAACATATGGGCCAATCGCGGTCATCCGTGCTTTTATAAGAACGAAATGGCGCTTTTAGTGACATTTTGCATACAAATCCCCATCTAGTAGGGCGCAGTCACCCAGTTTCGGTGGAAGTGCGCGAGTTCGATTGGGATTCAAGTAGGAAGGGAGCATCTCAGCTTCCTCGGACCAAGACCATTCGACTCAGCGCCCCGAAGACTACAACTGGTGAAAATTTGATTTTAGGGTATACTTCCCCTTTAACGGAAGCACCAGCTGAAATTTTGCACTTACAAATTTCTCTCGTTGTACCCACTATAATTGTCCATGCTGAAGCGCCGTGATGCCATTGTCAACAGGCAAACTAAACACGGGACACCTATGCGCAGACAGCATCCAAAGAGCACCAGGCAGGGTCATAAATCATTGATCACTGTTGGCAAACTCCATGCTAGAAAATTGCTACAAATCAAGCTGAAGACGTACACGACTACTGCCTTGATAATAAACATGCCTCAATATAATCAATATAATCACAACAATATTGATGGATAAACAAGCGTTTTGGAGATAACTACTAAAATATTCAATATAACAACTTCCATGTGGCAAGCAAGAGAAAATGCTGTGCGGTAACCATTCTTGTGTTAGCTGCTCCCGGCTAATGAAGTCCCCTCACACCGGCATACAGGGGTTTTATATGATTGGATTATAGTACACTTGTACTGTAGTTATCTATAACCAATATAAGAATGGTTACCGCACAGTTTGTTCTCTTGATTGCGATATTGAATATCGATGGACCCTGGAAAAATTTGAACAGCTATGAAAACTTGGATATTGTCGATCCCGTTTTCTGGTAAACCGTTTCAAAAACCGCCCTGCAATTGTGGAGTGGAGAGCAGAACTGGTGCAGTTACTGACACTTCGCTCTTACAGGCAATTCTCTAGGTCTCTTTTCAACAGCAGTATGGCTGTCGTGTTCTCAGGAGTATAAGACGCGCTTTAAACCCCAGTGATTCACCCAGAAACGGTCGGTGTGGCTTACATTACAATTGTCAAATTGACGGTGATACAAGTCAACAGGTGGATGGGTCACCCTACACTTCAGCTCACCCTGACCAGAGGATATCACAGGCCAGTCACTAACAGGTGGATTGGTCACCCTACACTTCAGCCCACCCTGACCAGGGGAGGTCCCAGTCCAGCCACAAACAGGTGGATGGGTCACCCTACACTTCAGCTCACCCTGACCAGGGCAGGTCCCAGTCCAGCCACAAACAGGTGGATGGGTCACCCTACACTTCAGCTCACCCTGACCAGGGGAGGTCCCAGTCCAGCCACAAACAGGTGGATGGGTCACCCTACACTTCAGCTCACCCTGACCAGGGGAGGTCCCAGTCCAGTCAGTATCAGGGTCACCCTGCTGACTGTGAAGGAAAACACCCAAACGTGTACGGATCCGGCATACAAAAACTGGATCCACGGGCATCCAAACGTCAATGCTGCCATGACTCCGAGAGCCTATAACACATACCCGAATTCTCACGCTGAGTGACCTGCAACACGTATCCAGGCATTCACATACTGACACACTCGGGCTGTTTGCTGTTCACAGCATACCCGTCTTTAAGCACACCAGTATGCGGCACTACGTCGAATGCATTCAGTGTAGCCGTGATGCAGGACAGGTGTGTGTGTGTGGGGGGGGGGGGGGGGGGCGCCTACCGTAGCATACAACAATGGCCTTGCGGTGGATGTGCGATACCTCCTTGTAGAACACGGTGACCAGGAGTCGGTACAGGTGCAGAGCCTGCACCAGCGCCCACAGGTACAGGGTCAGAAGGGTGTAGTGTGTGAGCACGTTGATCACTGTGCATCGCCATGGTGATGGGGTGATGCTCTGATTGACAACGGTGATGACGTTCAGTACCAGCATGACCATGCAGTAATGGCAGAGCAGGCGATTGGCAATGTCCACCCGTAGCTTTCTGTACAGTGGAAGACCAATGGAGTGAGGCAGAGAGACAGAGAGGCAGATAGAGAGAGAGAGAGAGAGAGAGAGAGAGAGAGAGAGAGAGAGAGTGAGAGAGAGAGAGAGAGACACACACACACACACACACACAGAGAGAGAGAGAGAGAGAGAGAGAGAGAGAGAGAGAGAGAGAGAGAGACACAGAGAGAGAGAGACAGAAAGAGAGACAGAAAGAGAGACAGAGAGACAGAGAGAGACAGAGACAGACAGACAGATAGATAGAGAGAGAGAGAGAGAGAGAGAGAGAGAGAGAGAGAGAGTGAGAGAGAGAGAGAGAGAGAGAGAGAGAGAGAGAGAGAGAGAGAGAGAGAGAGAGGGAGAGAGAAGGAGAGAGAGAGGGAGAGATAGATAGAGATAGAGATAATGAGATAGATAGGGATAGAGAAATCGAGATAGAGAGACAGAAAGAGAGACAGATAGAGATAGAAGGAGAGAGAGAGACGGAGAGAGAGAAAGAAAGAGAGAGAGAGAAACAGACAGAGAAATCCAACCAGAGAGTAAAGCAAATCAGTGAGACGATAATGCTGATGGAACTCGAACTCATAGGAGAGAATCAGAAAGGGAGTGTGTTTTTCATTCTTTCCTTTTCCTTTTTGCTTGTGGCCATTGACCACTGTAGCCCTGAAATCAATGCTGTCTAGACATCAACAACATACAGAACATCATACTGAGAGAGTTTATTATTTTGCCTACGGTTGATACTGAATAGCAGGAAAGTTTCAGACGGAATTTATTTTTTCGTACGATTTCGTACTCGGCCTCTTTCGTACTAAAATTAATTCCGTACTAAAATTTGTTGATGTGAAATTATGCACACTATGCATGATGTACATCGTGAACTGGCTCCCGTCCAGGACTAGTGCGCACGCGTAGTGGCGCAGTGCAGTTCATAGTACAGCTAGTGTACGCATGCAATGCGCCTTGGCACGCGCGTACTGCTTGCGAACACGTGCATTCAGTATGCAGCACTGTACGAAAATAAAATCTGTACGAAAGGTCGAAATTCGGCTTTGCCCAAAAATATTTCCGTCCGAAAATGTCCCGCTCTACTGTGGATTGTGTAAGTCTACCTGAACAAGAGTAAGACTAGAACAGTGGCGATGAGGAACAGGGATGAGATGGCCAGCCCGTAGAGGGTGACGTTGCGCTGCGTTTCGCTAGGCCCCGAGCTAGGTCCACGTGGAAACAGGCTCTGGAGCGGAAATCACAAAGAATAATCAAACTTGAGTTCCACATTGCCAGTGCACCCTTCTATATATAGACTTAACATATCGTGGAGGGATTGTCACGGTGTGCTTGACGGAAAGTCAATATAGGGTGTATCAACATTATAGATTTGGTGTTGTGTGTTTGTGTTGTGTGTTTGTTTGTGTGTGTGTGTGTGTTTGTGTGTGTGTGTGTGTGTGTGTTTGTGTGTGTGTGGGGGGGGGGCTAGGTTCTAGGTACTCTGTGTGTGTGTGTGTTTTTGAGTGTGTATGTGGATGCATGCGTGTGTGCGTATGTGTACATGCATGTGTGTGTGTGTTTTTTCTTCTTCTACAAAATCTACATATCTCCAGACACTGGGGTGAATCATGGAGTGTGGTGGTGGGGCCCATTAAGCTCCGCTGACCAGAGGTCTCGGCTTCATAGCTCCATGGACGCACCAAAGGGATATTGGGTAGGGAGGATTAAATTGAAAAGAAAACAGAAGAAAGAAAATGGAAAGATTGTATTACTCAGTGAGCAAAAGAATAAGCTCAACTTCAAGTTGTTGAGTATTGAAGTGAACGCTGTCAGACTTTTAAATTCAAGAGGAGACTGTCTGTGAGGAGAGATTACATGTATGTCCAAGCAGGGTAGGACACTGTACCCTCTTACTCGCGTATGCTATGAGTGGCCCAGTGCTAGTTCGTTCTGAGGAGATGGTGATAAGCTGCTGTCTTGAACTTTTGGATGTTCTTTGGGTGAAATGGGTGGGGAATGATAGAGGAAGGCAGCTGGTTCCAAATTGGGATGACGCAGTGGGGAAAGGGTGTGTGTGTGTGTATGTGTGTGTGTGTGTGTGTGTGTGTGTGTGTGTGTGTTTGCCAGCTAGTTGGTTGGTGGGTGCACTTATGCCTGATTGTGTTGGGTCTGTTACCAACAGGCTCGGCTGCTTGAAGGTGTAATGTTGTACCTGCCACCTTTGTTGGTTCCAGGATTCATATACTTTCTATTTGAAGCATACATACCTGTTAACCATGGACTGCTTCTGGCTAGATTAATTCGTGTGTAATCAATGGTGCTAGTGAAGCTTGTATCAGACCACTCTGATTTAGCCACCCACACTAGTAGCAAGTATTACCTTCACTGGGGGCAGGGGTAACTGCAGTTGGATCCCTGGACGGATACCCCGATGCCGTCAATCCTTTTTCTGCACCTTGTCCTCACCCACTTACTGAGGTGTGGTGAGCCCATAAGTTGGATCATTTTCAAGTGCACCCAGAGTTTTGGGGATTTCAGGGGGTGTCAGCCGTTGGGCGGTTCAATAGCCAATTGAGTAATCTTTCCAAGATTCCTTTTGAGTCTCTCTCCCCTCTCCCGGGGAGACCCACGTGACCAGTTTTGGCAGTGAGCAACACGTACACGTACAAGTGTGTTTGTGTGTGTGTGTGTGTGTGTTTGTGTGTGTGTGTGTGTGTGTGTGTGTGTGTGTGTGTGTGTGTGTACGTGTGCAGATATACAATTCCCCCTACCTGGATTAATGCAAAACTCGTTAGATGATTGCATTCACACGTGATGGTGTTTGCAGAGTTGGACACCAGACTGCAACCACGTCGTGACCAGCCACCAGTATTGCCTGAGGAGATACAAAACGCGTACAGAGAGGCACACACATACTCATCAAACAGTTGTAAAACACGTACAGAGATTCCCAACCCATACACATACATGGAAGTACTCATCAAACAGTTGCATCCATAGCTATTGTCTGGGGCAGCCCAACACAAGCACATAGATATACACCCATGAACACATCCACACACCTGGCAGCACTGTTTGGAAACTTATCACCAGCAATCAAGATGCACTGAAACACACAAACAGTAGCTTAGAGCACGGCTTACTGAAGAGCACTTTATAATAATACAGTGCTGCCAAACCGTCCGATTTTTCGGACAGTGTCCGATTTTTGAAGGCTCTTCCGAAAACCGGTCCGAAAAGGGAAACGTCCGAAAAGCAGCCAAAATGTCGGAGATCATTACTTTCCTTTGCAGAAGTCCTGTACTTTCACTTTTCAGCGCAACTGAAGGCACAAATCACTGTACATTTGCTTCTAAAAAGGCTAGCGCTTGGCTGTGGAAGTGCAAAGTAACATGCCTGGATCAGGCTGGATGGCATGTACACTGACAGTCTGTACAGAGTCAGTGTGCGACCACACTCATCATTACAAAATTCATGACAACTCTGGGGTTACCATGGCAACGAAGCGAATTTTCATGGTGTTTTAGGCGATATTTTGAATTCTCTGTAAAAAAATTGCCGAGGAGAAAAATTCACACCATGTGGCGGTGAAGGGTGTCCGATTTTGGGCGAAAATTATTTGGCAGCACTGATAATATCAGTTGTTGGAGTACGTGAGACAGGCAGCGTATGGACTAACAGCTGGGTCTGATAGCCAATCTGTCACCAGTGATACAGTAAAATCTGGTGTAAGCGACCTCTCGTTTTAGCGACCACCTGCTCTTAACGACCGTTTTTCAATGCACCGACAGTTCTACACAGACACTGTGGGATAAAGACCACCTGGCTTTCACGACCGCTTGTCCTTGCACCGTGGGGTGGTCACTTAAACCAGGTTTTACTGTATCTCAGATAGAGTTGTCCTGACGGGATTACTTACTGCGTAGCGTGGTGTTCCAGAATGCACACACCACACTGCCATTGGCACCACCCTGAACAGAACAGCATGTAACAGAACAGAACAGAACACACAGCACGCTGTTATCTGTGTTGTCCCGAACACCATGTAATACAAAACACCACACGCCACACTGCCATTGGCCCTGGAACGTCCACCCAACTGAGAGGCCACTGTGAATTTAACTTAACTTTTTCGTTCCGTGAATTTAGTTATAATGCCAGATGCTCACGTAGTACAACGGTAATATCTACACACACACATACCAGCTTGGTGGTTTTGTTTGACGCTGCTAGGGATATCCTCACTGGTTCGGGAAGGTTGGAGGAGGCGTTGTGGCCGACTTGCAGATTTATAACCGAGGAGACGGGAGTCCCGAAGACGTCCTCCGGATCACGCACGTCGGGGATATCATCAGCGTTCGGCGAGCCAAATATGCTTCCGTTGAGCACTATGGACAGCTGCATTACGGAAGCACTGTCCGACGTATTGCCCAACTCTTGGAACAGCATTGAGGGAAGCTGCACAGAAACTATCCCTGCCTTCTCCGGCTGATCGCTGCTGTTTCCACCCGCACGGCTGTACTCGCGCTCTGGCCAATCAAGCCGGATTTTGCCCTTTGACGAGGCACTCGCTCTGGTGGACAGAATTGCAACAAAGTCAGTGTTGGCCACTGAGATGTAGTCGGCGTCGATTGATCCTGGCTGCAGCAAGTTGGGAATGACCGTGAACAGTCTGCACAGGGCGCATAGCAAAGACACGACAGCTGAAATCATTCACAAAATGCTGCTCAAGAGTTCGGAAGTCCCTTTCAGGGACGTAGCTCGCACATCGGTGGTTTGGTGATTATGTACCAGATCACATCTGCGGCGTGGTGAACCACCGGCAACCTCATACATGTAGCTGCAATGGTGAACCATCGGCAACTTCATACAGGTAGCTGCAATGGTGAACCACCGGCAACCTCACACATGTAGCTGCGGCGTGGTGAACCACTGGCAACCTCATACATGTAGCTGCAATGTAGCCTACGTTGACTACGTAGTATGTATGACAGCTATTTGCTTGTGTGCTGACCGGACTATGCTGTTGCCGTTGCCGCTGCCGTTGCCGTTGTTGTTGTTGTTGTTGTTGTTGTTGTTGTTGTTGTTGTTGTTGTTGTTGTTGCTGTTGTTTTATTTTACTTCATCAGATTTACAGGCAAGGATGCCTTCCCACCGGCCAGGGGCCAGTTCCTAGAAACGATGACTATGCTGACCGTACACGAGCTACATGCCTGCCTGTTGCAGTTTGAACTGTGTATTGGGCAGAGCTAGGTCTGTCACCACTACCATTTACTCCCTGTGACAGTAGATATGGATTACAACATGAAAGTCTAGAAGCAACGCATTCCACTAATCTGGTCACTAGCAAATTAGGAAAGATATCGACGGTGAAGAATAGAAATAGGAATTACAGTCAACTTCGCTGATAACGACTGCGGATATAACAACAATTCGCGAATAACGACAGAATTTTCATGCCCAGAGCAAAGTCCCATCCAACTGTAGCACATATAATGAGACTTCGGGTATATCGACACTTCGCGAATAAGGACACTTTTCTGATGCCCGCCGAGTGTCATTATAAGCGAAGTTGACTGTAAAGGAAATGAATGATAAGCAGGTGCGTAGCCCTCATGGGTACGATGGGGGAGGACGTGCACCCCTAAACATTTCGACCTAGGTTCAGTATGCAGATAATGACCATGAATGACATGCACCAGCCAGTACTACACATACGCGGCCATGCACCCCCCCCCCCCCCTGAAGGGCGGATGAGCTATCCCCCTGAGAAGAACTTCACCTGTTGTGCAGACTCTTGGGTATTGTTGCTCCAGGACTGATAGCTTTGGCTCTGGAGAGATAGCTGCTTACCCAGCTTACTGCAGTGTCAACATCCTGTACCAGATGTACGCAAAGAGAAGAAGAAACAACATTTAAAACACATTTGGTTACATGCGTGCATGCATACTCAAGCACACACAGATACACACTTAATACAATATTCTCTGATACTCAAACATTCGTGTTTGAACACGACGGGGCTCCACATTCACTATGGGTGACATGATGCTGACCTTTTCATTGAACTGTGCGTTTGAGACGGATTCGGATAGTTGCTCCACTTTGTCTATGATCTTATCAAGACTTGCTATCTCGTCCTCCTCCATTGGATCCGGATCATCATCACTGCTTGTGGCATCACTGCTAATGCTGTCGGCGACTGTGTCCAGATCTGGTAGTAGTTGCGATAGTGACAGACTCAATGCGGCATTTTTGCTTGTTGATAGTTCAGGGTTGGTGGTTTCTGTGGATAGTTCAGGGCTGGTGGTTTCTGTGGATAGTTCAGGGCTGGTGGTTTCTGTGGATAGTTCAGGGCTGGTGGTTTCTGTGGATAGTTCAGGGCTGGTGGTTTCTGTGGATAGTTCAGGGATGGTGGTTTCTGTAGATAGTTCAGGGCTGGTGGTTTCTGTGGATAGTTCAGGGCTGGTGGTTTCTGTGGATAGTTCAGGGCTGGTGGTTTCTGTGGATAGTTCAGGGCTGGTGGTTTCTGTGGATAGTTCAGGGCTGGTGGTTTCTGTGGATAGTTCAGGGCTGGTGGTTTCTGTGGATGGTTCAGGGCTGGTGGTTTCTGTGGATGGTTCAGGGCTGGTGGATTGTGTAAACATCTGAACACTCACAGGGGTCGAGGCTGGGATACCTGGAGCACTAGCTACAGAGTCGCCCGTGGCAGCACTGGCAGTGATATTGCCGAGGGTAGTCGGGGATGTTACCATGGTAACTGTCGGCATTGACGATGCGACACTATCCGCTGACGGTGATGTGATCTTGGTGGTAGGCTCAGCTGTTGGGAAGGCCGAGTATAGATCTGCTCTGACTCTAGCTGAGACCATTTCTTCGTTAGGGCTGCAGCATGTGTCACAATCTGTAGGATATGGCAGATAACCAGTCACAATCTTATCACTCAAAGTCTCGGTTTAGACTCCCCCAACGGTTTTCGGTATGCCAGATAATTATGCAAAACAGAAGTTAGAAGAAATTCTAAGCAATCCAACTTCTAAATACAAATGAGAGAGAGAGAGAGAGAGAGAGAGAGAAAGAGAAAGAGAAAGAGAGAGAGAGAGAGAGAGAGAGAGAGAGAGAGAGAGAGAGAGAGAGAGGAGAGAGGGAGAGGGAGAGGGAGAGGGAGAGGGAGAGGGGGAGAGAGAGAGAGAGATCCGGTTAGACCCTATTGTCAATTTTCAAAACCATAGTGCAGAAGCAATCAACGTATCATACATCTGTCAGATTGCCTGCGACATGAAACTTTAAACTGAGTTCAGATTGGAACCAATTGAAAAAGCTCTGCCGTCCGCACATTGTGCTTCCAGCAGCTTGTCGAGCTATCCTTGACTTTCTATACAACCATGGTTATCCCAGTCCGGTACACGACTGATAATCACTTATAGTGACAGTGCCCCTCAATGCAGGGTAGCAGGTCCTACCCTAGAGGAGTTCGGGGACATACGGCATTAGTGATAGTTCTCACCGAATGAAAAAATATATTTTGACCGAACAGCTAGACTGGGTTGAGGTTTCAGCTGTCTATACTTTTCAAAATGATTTAATCTCCCCGACGCACCCAACCATGAACGTTTTTTTTCCATTTCGCGAGAAAGATCGATATATTTTATTGACGGCCCGTTAGCTGAGAAATGATGGATATTGTACCTCTAGAGAACCTTACCGCTTTATTCTATTTTATAGATTTTTAGAGTTCCTTGGTCTTTCTCTTTTGTATAAATTATAGATTTCTATTTGAATTTATTTTGGTTTGGGTTTGAAAGTGGGACCATTGTTATTAGGCTAGGGCCTGTTTTGGACTTCCCACTCTAAATAAAGAATACAAACAAACAAAGTCTTTATTTTACACATGTATTTTCTGCTTTCTTCTCCAGTGTATGTTTTATTGTATTTTAATCCATTGTCAATTTTTGCCCTTAAAAGAGGCTGGTACCTTTTAATCCATTGTCAATTTTTGCCCTTAAAAGAGGCTGGTACCTTACCGTGGCACAGAATGTCCAGGACTATGCGCCTCTCGCTCCCGGGGCGGTCAGCTCGGACGTCCATGCGGTATGTGGCATTGCCACCGCAGCATGTCAGGTCCCGACGGTGTGCCATCGTCGGGCACAGCAGCTCCAGCTTTCTGCTGTGCTCCTGCACGAGAAACAGCTGCAGCGTCTGGCCGGGATGGTGACCGTGGAGTTTGTACACAGTGGCATCGGTGTCATGATTGGGCACGTGTAGTTCCCCGCCCAACGTGTAGAAGACAAAAGGTGAGATGTGTGCGCTGTTATTGTTCATGGCATAGCTTTCTTGATCT
>NC_088645.1:23852603-23865103 GCF_964019385.1 Sycon ciliatum | reverse complement strand
CTACACCCGCAGAACGGACATTTCTGGGTGACGTCCCAAGAGGTGTTTAGAGAAACATACAGTCAACTTTGCGTATAACGGCACTGACACTCGGCGGGGCATCAGAAAAGTGTCCTTATTCGCGAAGTGTCCTTATGCCCGAAGTTTCATTATGTATTACAGTTAGATGGGACTTTGCTCTGGGCACGGACATTCTGTCGTTATTCGCGAATTGTCGTTATATCCGCAGTAACGTTTGTTACTAGTATTAGCGACGTTGACTGTATCGGAATACATGTATGAGAACGCACTTGTACCAGCCCGCACTGTCGCAGCCACCAATCAAGGCACATCAATTATTTACTTCTGACTAGTACTTACGCATGATACGTACACTACAGCAAACACACTGTTGCTTCTAAGCCGATTTGACTGAAACGGCCAAGAAAGAGGGGATTTGCCCAGTCGTGAGCCGATTCGCTACGGCTAGACAAGTCAAATTGCATTGGCCAAGCTTGAGATGTGCTGTGACTCACAGCACGTTTGTTTTCCTTTCTGACTGCAAATGGACTATTTTGTTATCGCTCCTTTCTGGTCACATCTTCAAAGCACTCTTGTCATGACTGTATACATGAGAGACATTATTATGTGTACATGTACATGCCGGAGACGCAAAATTAATAGGGCACACGATATGTTTTACAACTCACCAAGACCACCAAATTCTTGGCACAAAACTGACAGAGAGCACTGATTCGTTGATCCATCTTCATTTGGTCCGTCCATTCCGAAGAGGTTCTTTTATTGTACAGACGGGACCACACGCCGCTTGCAGACACTAGCACGCGAACAGTTCACCAGCAACACTCCACGACAGCGCGTAGTCTCTCCCGACGAGCTTGTTTCGTTCTTCGTTCCATAGGATCCGCGGAACTCATCAGAAGAACTGGGGTTGTTGAATTACAGGGTTGCGCTAGAGAATAGTATTCACGTTATACATAAGTTAAAGATGTCTCTAGATGTATGCACTCAACTTACTCACCTACATGTATATAGTTGTACTTAGATGTGCAGCCTAACACAAATGGAATAGATCACAGATGATGAGCGAAGGAAAATTTTGTAACATGGAAAAATGCGGACACAAGTTATGCGATCGAGTCCACCAATGGCGCTTGCCTTCCCCTCTTTGGAATTAGCACTAATGTCCATGAACCTTCCAAGTTGGAAGGCCGTTGGTTAGCGCTATCGAGCAGTGCTCAAGCTGACTTTAATGCCGTGGAATGTTTCAGTACTCTTTGTCAGTTTTGTGCTAGATTGCGCACGTCTGACTGTTCAAAATCTGGTTCAGTGGTGGACTCGATCGCATAACGTATGCCTACATTTTTCCATGTTAAAAACGGAATAGTGTAGCATGGAGGTGTTGAGCCCCGTCATACACAACTACAACGAGCAGAAGTTCTTTGCCAATCACAAGGGGAAAGAGAGGCAAACAAATAGGTTGTGCTACAGACTCTGACACGTCATTAAATTAATGGAGTGGTGAAAGCCATAGGTGCGAAGAAGAAGCCAAGTCACAGCCAGCAACATCATAATCAACCCTACCATTCAACACCCGCTAGACAAACAAATTCACGGTTCGCGTGGGACTCGGTCAAAGGCCGAGTTTTCCGCATCCGCAGGAACGCCACCACCCTCTTGGATCAAGGCGCAGATGCAGCTCGTAAGCGGTGCAGTGGATGCAGTGAATGGGATGTTCGGTCTTTGACCACTTTGTGGTGGGTCTGATCTACTCACCTCCGATGGACAAAGCAACACTAATACACTCATAGTAAGCACTAAGAACCAAAGTAAGAGAAGTAACACGTACTAAACACGACGTACTGGTGCTGAGAAACATCATTTGACTATACAACGAGAGTGATAACAACCATCCTTACTTTTATTTTTCGCCGTGGTTGGCAATCACCCACTCTCCTGATATTGGCCGGTGTTTCCACCGAGTCTTGAGATGTAATAAATAAAAAATCATGCAGGCACAAACAGCTAGAGTGCAAAACAGCTCGAGTACAAAACAGCTAGACCAATGTGAGAGTAATAACAGCAAAACATTACGCAAGAACCAGTACTGGCCAAGACTGGCCATACCGAAACACATGAAACAATATTGCAGTATTGGAGAATTTCACCATACTATCTTTATGAACGCACAAATTGAGCTTATTGGCTGGCAAGGTACGCTCGGGCCTGGTTTAAATCTGGATTTGGAAAATTTATTTTCATTGCTATCAGGTTCGCCTCATTTTCTCTGTGCTGCGCGGATGAGTCCACAAAGGACGAAACAGTTCTGTCCGCAGATTGAGCTTATAGGCTATTCATAATAATTACGAATGCGACGATTGAGGAAACTCGGGGGAGGATATCTCATTCTACATGGATGTCCTGTACCGTAACCTCGACCGACGTTGACGCCTCGCGCATGTCTCAAACTGGGTTTGGATGGTTGTTGGTACATGGCGCTGCTGCAACTGGAGTTCGGTGTTACTGGTCCCTGCGAGTTAATCCCGTGAACAACATTGACACCATGTCATGCAGTGGTTGTCGAATATTTGAGTCCTGATGAAAGTCACAAGAAAACATTGCAATCTACCTACAGTTGCTTTGTTACAGAGAATAAATTAATGTGATCACCCTTCTCTGTTCTAGTAACAAAATGTAGCTAAGCGATTTGATATAAGAATGTCTAAACTCCTTTCGATGTAGATGCAAGTGATACGGTTTTCCAGACCTAGTGAGGACTACGAACCACGGGCCAATACAAACGATCTAAAACATACTTCGAAGTAAAACTGAGAGAAGAGAGACCATAGGCAAATGACGGAAGGGATGTACAAGTATGCTAGCTTTCAAGATAGCAGCCAGCAGAGCGGACTTCACCGAAAAGAAAACCCTTGGAACGGACAACGTAGTGAACTTCACTGCAACGGCATGGAGTGGGCAATAGATTTAGGCTAAGGCCTGTGGAGAATCCATAAATACAAATACATGTACAATAGAGTGGACTTTATGTGCGGATCAAGCACTGATAAGGTGAACTTCACCGTGACTGAATGCGACATGAGAATGTATTGCATGCACAGTACAGCACCACAAAAATATTCAGCGGATATTTAAGATGAGACTAACAATTGCAAGCTTGTATCTATCGGCCCAGTATTCACACATTAAATTTCTAAGCGGAGAAGGTCGTAAAGCAGGCCGTAACGGCGATAATGAGTCATTATCTCTTTAAAAAAATCTACTCGTTTTCAAAACTAGCATGGGCACCAGAGCGCATGATATGCATTGAGCAGCGGGTCATCAACCTGCATGTACTATGACCAGTGTACTGTAATACTATACTATGTAACCACACAACGGCACACAATGAAAAACCTTGGCAAATTAATTCCGTTGTGACTCAGGGTTTCTTGGCTGAACCAGTCATCAGACAACGTTTACGCCGCTCTGCCTGAATCAGGCATTGAGCACTCTTGCAGAACCAAAGCATGTTGCCTCTGTGTATACTATGTAACCATGATTGCAGTGTTTATAGACTGGCTCTCTGATTTCTACCAAAAACGAAAGTAGTATAACATAGTTGAAGAATGAAAGTGTGCAAGGGAAGAAGATGGCAACTATGAAAGCGGTCATTTACCAACGATACTTGTACATGTTCATAATACGAAATTTCCCAACTGAACTGCTGCTGGCTGGGCTATTGTACTGGATAATATTTGAAATGCATTGTAGCATGAATCACTGGATGAAGAAACGTGTAGGATGTCAAGGAGCGTACGTACTTCATCTAACTACTTTCTGGTCCAGGCTGTTGGGTTGGAAACGGAGGAAGTGAGATAGAAAGAGAGAGAGATATAGAGATAGATAGATAGATAGAGAAAGAGGGAGAGAGAGAGAGAGACAGAGACAGAGAGAGAGAGAGAGAGAGAGAGAGAGAGAGAGAGAGAGAGAGAGAGAGAGAGAGAGAGAGAGAGAGGGAGAGGGAGAGGGAGAGGGAGAGAGAGAGAGGGAGAATGTGTGCGTGCATGTGTGCGTGTGTGTGTGTGTGCGTGTGTGTGTGTGTGTGTGTGTGTGTGTGTGTGTGTGTGTGTGTCTGTGTGTGTGTCTGCTCATGATTGACAGATTGGAATAGAGACAGATGCATGCATAACGGATTTGACTGGACCGACATGGATGACGGATTTGTTGATGTGCAGTCCCCAGCCCGGAAACGCACCCTGGACACATTCACGACTGATGGCGACGTTTTGGGACAATACTTCCACGTGCTCTTGAACGGAAGCGGTCAACCTCATCTGAGTCCCTTTGTCCGCAAGCTACAAAACAAATACGAGGATCTTGAGTTTATTACGCAAGGTGTAAACGTCATGCCTCTACCGATCACACTCAGCCGTCGTCGGTATGATCAGATAGCCTTGAAGTACAACCATCGCTTCCGGGAGCTCTTTCAACTAGAGGTACTCATCACACATGGTTTGATCTATCGTGAGATGCTCAGTACGGTCTTTTTTTGTGCTTGATGAGAGTAAAACTCTCGACTACGGCGAGGTGCTCATCCAGATATCGGAGCAGGGTGATGTCGTGCCCATCGTCGGACTTGTGGCCATCGCCAAGAACCCATGTCTGCATCCCGGTGATATTCGATTGCTGAATGCCGTGCGACCACCAGCCAGCAATGCTTACCTATCCGCTCTGGTAAACTGCCTGGTGTTCCCGGCAAAGGGCAAGCGGCCACACCCGAACGAGTGCAGCGGACGAAGCTACCCGGGCCTAAGAAGCTCATCGAATATTTTGATTTCGTGCTTCGGAAACTTCTTCAGCTGAGCACCCTCGCAGCTCGCAAAATGCGCTCCATTCTGATTTTCACCCACGTTCTGGCGGAACGTGGGTGAGCCTCCATACACGGTATGTCGTGGATCAGAAAACGTCTGTACGTGGGTCACTGAGTATCACGTGGTACACACACGTAAAGTACCCACGGATTACGTGGGACTAAACCTCCCTAATGTGTGTGTGTGTGTACGCACGTGTGAGTGTATGTGTATGTGAGAAAGGGGAGAGAGTGTGGGTGTATGTGTGTGTAATGCCGTCAATCCTTTTTCTGCACCTTGTCCTCACCCACTTACTGAGGTGTGGTGAGCCCATAAGTGGGATATTTTCAAGTCCACCCAGAGTTTTGGGGATTTCAGGGGGTGTCGGCCGTTGGGCGGTTCAATAACCAGTTGAGTCATCTTTCCAAGATTCCTTTTGAGTCTCTCTCCCCTCTCCCGGGGGGACTCACGTGACCAGTTTTGGCAGTGAGCAAGTACAAGTACAAGTACAAGTACAAGTACAAGTGTGTAATGATGTGCGCATGTGTGGATTTGGCATTTAAGTCCCCAGATCTGTTCTATATCATTCACGCCGGAACTGCTGCTGCATAGCCCCAAGTCTGAAGACTTGGCAACTTCACGCCTGCAACTGACTCTTGCGCTATGATACGCGTCGCCTATGATAACCCTCAGAATTTCCCACCTTGCTCCCCCTTATGTTCTGGCTGCCCGTTTTGGATCCATCAGTTGCCTGATGATCGTAGTAATACGTGAAACTCAGAGTTGTACCTAAGCTTCCAATCTCGTTCTTGTGTAAAAGTAATGATATGCATGTACAATATCCATACATCTTCACCACACTCTCTAAACGGTCCCTGGGCTGCACAAATCATTACAAGAAAAAGAGACAATCATTGCAATTTTCGGGCAAGGCCCATCTTCAGCCCATCTTCAGGAATGGCGTATAGTGGATGGCTACAGTGGAGTGTCCGCATTTTGAGAAATGGATGTACAATGTGATGTGAATGATGCCAATCACGTCTTCAAAAAAACCAAAACATGCTTATTGCAGAACCTCTTCCAAGGTCAAAGTACGGACCACGCAGCAGGGGACATCTACAATACAAGACTGCATGGGTACAGACAGATTGATAGTGTTCTGCCCCCTCGTCCCCGCCACACGACAACGCTCATTGCCTTCTCCCCCCTGGTCCCCGCCACACGAAAACGCTCAGATCTGTTAGCTACGTAGCTCTCACGATGCCTAGACCGGCCTTGTTTGATAGATCTCACAACAATAGACTTGTAGGGGGCGCAGAAGGAAAAAGACGAAAAGACAAGACTGAGCCAAAAAAACCATACTCGCACGTACACTTAGACCATAATATGACATATTTGAGTAATTATTTTTTAACAATAATCCACTCGATTTCAAGACAAGTGGCAGTTCCAGATTTAAAAAAAAGAAAAGATTTCAAGACAAGCACATGACCGTACAATGTTTGGACACCATCCTGCTTGATGTGCAGCAGTGACCAGCGGGGTTACAAAACAGGAAAGTACTAGACAGGTACCATCGGGATGGGGTAATGGCATAAAGACGCGTCCAGTGTGACATCAGTCGTTCGTTACAAGACATGTACAATCATGTAGATACTGGACCGTGTAGATGCACAGGACAGTGTAGGTACTGGATATTGGAAAGTGTAGATACTGGATTGTACTAGTAGATGCTGGGTAGGTATCCGGGGTAGTGGCATGACGAAACGTGCACGATGTCAAGCAGTGTACGTACTCCACCTAATGACTCTCTGGGGCAGGCTGTTGGGTTGGAAACGGAGGAAGAGACGGAACAAGTGAGAGTGTGGTTGTGTGTGTATGTGTGAGTGAGAGAGAGAGAGAGGGTGTGTGCGTGCGCCCGCGTGTGCGTTTGTGCGTACACGTGGCATGTAAGCATATGGATGTGTGCATGCGAGTGTGTGTTTGTTATGTGTACGTGCGTGTGCGTGTGTGTGTGCGTGTGTGCGGTGTGTGTGTGTGCGCGTGTGTGGTGTGTGTATGTGTGCGCGTGATTGATAGAACGACAGGGAACGAGGTTACTTGAATCGTGATATCTTCAACAAGACAATATTGGTCACCAGACATCACTAACGGATTGGCTTCCTCGACTTCAAGATATCACACAGCTCACTGTACGGGATCCAGCCAAAACTTAGCAGATACTGTGCGCCCTTCTTTGCCGTCTTGTTACTGGTTGATATGGCAACGGCGGTGGGACCGCTGTCATAGGCTGCGTAGTACCATGCGGACGCCTTGCTCCACCTTGTGACAGGGTCCAGACCAGTGAAGTTCTGCTCATAGTAGTGCTGACGGAGTCGTAGTGTTTCCAAACGTACCTGCATGTCAAGAACAAGCACGTGCATGCACACGTATGCATCCACACGTACAACAAAATCCAGATACACAGATACACAGATACACACAAACACACATACGTACACACCCACACACGCATACGTACACACACAAACTTGTAACTGTTCACTACCAGGGCTGGTCACGTGAGTCTTCCCCCAAAGAGTGGAGAGAGGTTCAAAAGGAATCTTGGAAAGATGACTCAATTGGCTATTGAACTGGCCAACGGCTGACGCCCATTGAAATCCCCAAACTCTGGGTGGACTTGGAAATGATGCTAGTTATGGGCTCACCACATCTCAGTAAGTGGGCGAGGACAATTTGCAGAAAAGGGATTGACGGCATCAAGGTATCCATCCAGAGATTCAACTGCAGTAACCCCTGCCCCCAGCGAAGGTAATACTTGCTACTACTTATGTCCATGTGTACGGACACTCACTGTTCGTGGGAAGGTGATTCACATTGACGAGAGAAACCATGGAGCGTACACGGAAATAAGGAATGGCGCGATTTGCTTATTTTGTCAGGGCTACTCAGATAACGCTGAAGACGTGCATATTCCTAGGCTTTTGGGCCGAATGAGGGATCTGAGAATGGGGTGGGGTGGGAAGGGAGTAGGGGTTGGGGTGATGGGCGACGGGGGGGGGGGGTGGGAGTGGGGACGGCGATCAAGGGGTGCTAGGTTGTTGATTGTGGTTCAGGAGATAGGTTGTGGGGTTCATTTAGTGGGGGGGGGGGAGTTAGGTAAAATATGGTACAGGGAATGGAGAGGACAGGGGGGGGGGTCAAGGGGGCTGGCTCAAATTGTTAAAAGGTACCGTGGTCATGGCAGCTGAGAGAGCAATGGTAGCATGAGCGATAACTCCTACCTGTGCCTGCACATCCTGCAGCTTCTGTCTGCGATGGTGGCGTGACGTCACCTTCACCATGTAGCCTCCAACTGCTTCAGCTTCCTTCCAGACACCATAGCGACGCATGATAGCGGCCAGCTGCTGATTGTAATCGTACAAAAGGTGCTGGGCATCGTCTAGATACTCTCCCATGCCATCGACGATCAGGGCTTCATTAATAGATAAGCCCGCTCTCTCAAACAACGGCGGTTTGTGATTGGATATGGTGCGGAACAGCTTTCCGATAACCTTTTGTGATCTGTAGGAATTCTTGCTGGTCTTCTTGAGGAAATCGGGGAACTCCTTAGGACGATGACGTATTTTCATTTCCACGACCACTCCAGTCTTGGGATAGTCGACGGCTGTTGATTGCATTTCGGCCAGCTCTCGGCAAATCGGGTCCAGGGCCTTGCGTGGCGATGTATCGGCCTTGGCTTGATGTGCGATGCAGATCTGTCCAAGTACGTCGGTTTTCATATAGTCGGTGAAGAACTTGCAGATCTTCTCGATGGTGACAGCGTGCTGTACCAGCGGTGGTGCTGTGTCGTAGTCAGCAGGCTCCACGATACGCCCGGGCAATGGCAACAATGCCGGCTCCCACGTGACAAAGTACTGATCACCGTCCAGATCGGATCCGCTGCACTCGTCCGGGTGTGGTCGTTTGCCCTTTGCCGGGAACACCAGGCAGTTAACCAGAGCGGACAGGTAGGCATTGTCGGATGGTGGTCGCACTGCATTCAGCAATCGAATATCACCCGGATGCAGACATGGGTTCTTGGCTATAGCCACGCGTCCGATGATGGGCACTACATCACCCCGTTCCGATATTTGGATGAGGACCTCGCCGTAGTCGAGAGTTTTGCTCTCATCGAGCACACCCATAAGCAGTGCCGCCTTCTCGACATTGATGTGTGCCTTGTCCTCGAGATTGAGCAGATAGTTTTGACGGTAAGCCAGAAGAAGGCCTTGCAGGTAAGGATCTCCGCCGGGGCTGATTCCTGCGGCCATCATGGCATGCATGGTGGTGGTGGTGGCGTAGACCTCCTGAAGACAATGGCTTCTTGCGATCTCCACCATAGCTGCCTGCACGGACATTTAGCCATGAGAAAGATGGCATAAAGGAACGTGATGGAGTTATACGATATTGCTAGCCTGCAATTTTGTTTTACAGAAATCTGCAGCACTTTTATCACCTTTCTTTAAGGTGGCAGACTACCCAAAAATTCGCTGAAAAATCGAATTTGTAAATTCATATTGAGTGCTACGTCAGTTGAAAGAGCATGAATAGCTGCAAATTCTCTGAAAATTGTGTCCCGATCTGACCGGCCGTTCAAGAGTTATGGCCGAAAATGTGCCCTTGCAAGGAAAGATTTTTTTGTTGCACGCTGTCATTTGTTGGCAGCACTGTATTTGAATGTGAGCAGACCGTGCGCAACTTTGTCGTATCATGGAAACACGTGAAAGTGTGCAGAATTTTGCTCCAAGTCCAAAAAATCAGGTTTTTGAGCCACGTATTGGGCTGCACGGCGGCGGGCGAAGCCCGCCGCCGTGCAGCTGGACTTTTGCCAGCACCCTCGTGACGTTGCAGATATGTGGCTTGATTATTGTAGTTGACGTTGATTTAGTGACTTTGGCAAGTTTGGGTCGTGTCAAGAAGTCAGGTAGGATTCAGTACTAGGCAGTAGTGAAACGTGAGTGGTAGTGCCATATGAAATTTATGGGTAGGCTGCCCCCTTAAAGCCCTAGACTACATTGCATCTTCTTTCTTACCTTTCGTTTTTCCGTGATTAAGTTTAACTTGCCGATCATGCCGCGCTGCAGTCCTATGAACACGTCATCCTTTATTCCGAGAGTGCTCAGCAGCAGGATGATTTCGCGATTGAGATGGCCGGGGAACCGCCGCGCTACCTGGATCACCTCCAGCTGCAGATGGCTACTCTCAAACTTGCGCATGCTCGGGCGCAGACGCAGCTTGAGATGCCGCGGCAGGTCACAGCTGACGGCCACGACGCCCTTAAACCCGGCAAAGCGGATCTGGAATGCTGCCGCCTGACCACTTGTTTTCAGCTGCGTACTTGTCAGAGCCTCCTTAGCGAACTGCACACAGATATGACACGTAAAGGACTAGGCATGGGCGGGTAATGCTAGTTATTTGCACCAATTATGCTAAAGGCAATGCTCAAAATATGAGGATATAATGCCACTTATAATGCTCACCCTACTCCATAATGCCAGTTTAAAAGTTGGAAAAGTCGATTTAAGAAGGCCATCTTGGATCAAGGCCAAAGCGCAGAAGAAACAAACTTACAAAAAGTGAGCATGCTGTCTGAAACAATCCACTGAGAAGTGAGAAGGTTGATTTGCAACGTCAAGTCTCCGGACGAAGCCGGACGGGTTCAGATGCACAATTTTCGGAACTGGACCTAGCCAGCTTCATGCATGACACTGTTGTCGACCGGCAATGCTTGTAATGCCAATTTTGCATGCGAAATGGTGTTTTAATGCCAGCATTATGCCACCTGGAAAAAAGCGACTATAATGCCAGCATAATGCTAGCATTACCCGCCCATGCCTACATAGGACTCCATTTTCTCTGTGCTGCGGTAATAAGTAGTGATGTAGGGAATATTCTAATATAAACAAATGAACGGCGAGGAGACAACAATTTGATAACCGCAATCAGTAATACATGCTGAATCGACATTTGTGTACACTTTATTCATGTAATGTAAAACTGTGGAGACAATGTGCAATAAAACGATGAAAATGTGAAGAAATGGTGTAGAGAAAATGAGGATTCAAACACGTTTTCGTACAACACTCATCAGGAATCTTCGTTGTACTAAAGGACAATGAAAACAAAATTGAACTATTATCGAAAATCAAAGTTAGAAAAATAACACTAAGAACAACAGCAGTGAAATTTACAAGTGTGAATTTTATCAATGAAAGCGAGAGCAATAACGAATGCGTGTACTAACACTAAACTTGCAACTGAAAAATGAACAAAGAAGAGAAAGGGACAAAGTGATAACAAATAGCAGCAGTACATTACACCTAGAAAATTAACGGCCAAGCTTGTCCGCACCAAACATGACACTTTACTTGAACAATTTCAACCCAATTATACTATCCTTCTATACACACAAATTAGGCTTATACAGACGCTGACAGATCGCTTCCAAAACTTTTAACTGTAGTCCATAACCATAACGACCACGGCACAATACAGTGAAAGAAGAGTCGGAATACGAATTGCAACAATCAGGACTAGCCAACAGATGATTTTACACTGAAGACTTGCTACCACGAAACCTACGCACAACACTAACATTCTCACTGGCACTCTCACGATCACTACAATCGTCGCTCTCCGACTCATTGCTCCCTTCACTGTCCGTCCCATCATCCGCTTCCTCTCCGCTCTCTCTGTTATCCCGCCTGACTTGATCCATTGAACGGGACTCGGCCGTCACCCTGCTGTCACGTCCCTCCTTGCGCCCTTGTCCGTTGAGTGCGTAGCTTCTATTGTAGTTGGCTTTTGATCGTCTTGGTCTTTCAATTGTGGCCTTGGATGGTGGATTAGTTGTGTTTGCTGTATATTGCATTGTTGGTGAAAAATTGATTTGAGTGTTTTTGGCTTGGGTTTGAAATTCTTTATTTTACACATGCATTTTTCTGATTTCTTCTCCAGTGTATAACTTATTGCATTTTAAAGCATTGTGTGAATTTGTCCGTAAAAGAGGCCTGTAAAAAAAGAGTTCTGTCCGCAGGTTGAGTAATTCAAAAGTGTGTAGATTGTAGTCTTATTTTATTCTGTAAAAACCCGGTGGTGTTGTGTGAGGTGGCCATTTTTTTAGGATTTCCTTCAATGCCTCAGGTTCTCCCTTTTCAACCCCCTTCAACTAATGAATACGTGAGAGAGTTGGAAAGGGTGTTTTTTTTAATGGAACAATTTCAGACGTCGTACTCTCGTGTATAAAAACCTGGCTGCACTGTCGGCATATCAGTCTTGTATCCCGTACTGACACAGCGTGATAAATAGAAATACCTGGTTTGAATAGAAGCCTAGGCCTGGCATCGACTTCTACAGGCGCAATCCTGAACATTTACTTCTGAAGTACTATGTAACATTAGGGTAGGTATGAACAGGTGAGAATTTCAAATGCTTCGAGAATGTGAAAAGGAGTACCGGTATTTTAGTTTCAGTCACTGACTGTGAGTGTGGCTGCATTTTCATCTTGCAGAAGGCTAGTGTCACTGTGAGTGCCTGGGAAAAGGACCTCTCCTTCACTGGAAAGATTTAGTAGACTTGTTAGATCACCTCAAAGGTTTTCAAAGTGCT
>NC_088645.1:23827603-23847603 GCF_964019385.1 Sycon ciliatum | reverse complement strand
ACCCTATGACTGATGTGATGACTATGAGGCTATGGACCATTATTACCGGTATGTGAGCGCACCAAGCTGGAGTCGGTTGCCATCACGTAGATCTACGCGTAGATCTACGGACCTTTACACTGAGTCGGTCTTTTGAAGTTTTGTTACAGCTTTAGTTTTGGCCACGGGTTTTCCCCTAGCGCGCACCGAAACTGACCTGCACTGGCGGAGCTTGCACCATGTTACGTACAATGTGTGTAGATCTACCACTTTGTACCAGTCATTCAAGTAACGAGTTACGTCACGTGACAGTCACTGTCGTTACGTAGTTGTATAACCAACTGCTGCGGTGAACGAAGCTGTCAGCCTGTCACGTATACATCAGTCATTGTAGTACTAGTAGTAGTACTCAGTAGTCAGTAGCGTGGTTCCATCTGATCTGGTACAGCTATAAATAAGTATTACTAATAATAATAATTAGTTACTAGTACTAGTAGTAGACGCTAGACGTTCGTTTGTATCCTTTATCAGGATTTCGATTGGGGTCTTGCAGCGGGCAAGAAACAGTAACGAAAGTTTCGATTCCTGTTCTGCGAACCCCCATCTGACCTATGCATGTACGTACATGTATTGTAGGTGAAATGAATGGCTGGTGCAGAAACGGTGCCGGTTTGAACAGGTGCAGTACGTGAAATCCTACATCATACAAAGCTAGAGTAAACTACGGAGAGTTCCAGTAGTCTACTAAGGCAGGGCACAGAGAGCGTTCAGGGCAGTGTCGGGCAACAGCGGGGAGACTCACAATTACCTGCTTGTGATTTTCAACTATCTCTCAGGATCGGGCGTTTTCCGCCGCACAACCTGTAGGGAGCAACACACAATTCCACAACCTGTTACAACAACGAAAAGCGAAGCCATGGCGGCAGCTGCAGCTGCTTTGCCTGATCTGTCAGCAACGGCAAGTCAACCTGAGCTACATATCGGCAATCTTCCGAGAGGTACGAAAGCCAAGGCGGTCGTGGACGCTCTCCAGAGCCAGTCGGGGTTCACCTTGCAAGTGCTGAATTGCTCCGTGAAGCACAACTCGCGCAGCGGCAAGTCCTACGCGTTTGCGCGCGTGGAGAGCACATCGGTCATGCAGCAGATTATCCAGGTGAGCAACGTAGGACTGGGCATTCGCATCAACGGCAGGAAACTCTATGTCAATCCGTCGAACAAGTCACGACCAATATACCTCACCCCACCTGAGCAAATCAGCACAGTTTCGGTACAATCTTTCTCCTTGGGTGTATTCATGGAACGCAGAAACACCTTCTTCCACCGCTGGTCTTCGTCACCAGAGTACAAGGCTGTCAAGTGTACCATGAACCTGGATGACAACACAATATCGCTGCAGATCTCCTCAGACGCATTTCACTATATGCTCAAGTTCTCACTGTGGGATCTTCATAACTACGTTGTCATTGCAGACAGGTCCGGAACGGCGCAGCAGCTAGCTCTCTGCTTTAACCTGGCTGCAGAGGTGTATCGAATTCCGCAGGAGAGACTCACCAACGACCTCGAGGCCAAGGAAGAACTGTCGAACGACATGGAGTACGTTTTTGACGATGCACAGTCCCCATTCTGGGAACGGACCCTGGACACATTCACGACTGATGGCGACGTTTTGGGACAATACTTCCACGTGCTCTTAGACGGAAGCGGTCGACCCCATCTGAGGCGTTTCGTCCGCGAGCTACAAAACAAGTACGAGGATCTTGAGTTTGTTACGCAAGGTGTCAACGTCATGCTTCTACCGATTACACTCAGCCGTCTTCGGTACGATCAGATAGCCTTGAATTACAGCAATCGGCATCGGTTCCGGGAGCTCTTTCAACTGGAGGTACTCGTCACGCAGGGTTTGATCTACCGTGAGATGCTCAGTTCAGAGTTTTTCCAGGCACTGGAGCAAGGCAGAGCATTGGAGGCGTTGCGCCACTATTCGGCAGAGTGGAAGGTTATGGAGTATCCACTGGCCGATCTGCGCGATGGCATCGCTCTGGTCGCCAGAGGAGCTGCTGCGGGCGGTGATGATGCAGACGGTAGACCACCGTTGAGTGAGCAGCCGGACGCGGGTGACGGAGGCCAGACGCACGTCTGGGTCTATCGGCTCAACGTCACGCCTCTCACCACGTACGCCATGGGGCCGGATTTAGACATACCGAACCGGGTACTGAGACATTACATTCGCAAGAACCCAGGGCTGATACAAAGCTTTCTCCGCGTGCACTTTGTCGACGAGAATCAGCAGCGGCTGCGAGTTGGCAACGCGGAACACCCCTTGCAGGATATCCTCGACAACGTGGAGCGAAAGCTGGTGGAGGGTATCATGCTGTGCGGACGCCAGTACCGTTTTCTGGCAATGTCCAACAGCCAGCTGCGTGAGCATGCCTGCTGGTTCGTCTGCACTACCGGTAATGTGTCGGCATCGTCAATTCGCCAGTGGATGGGCGACTTCCAGGGCATCAATAATGTGGCCAAGTATGCAGCACGCATGGGCCAGTGCTTCTCCAGCACGTCAACATCCGGTCGTCTTGTCATTCAGAAACACGAGTACGACATCGTGGAAGATATCAAGACACCAGCCGTCCTCGAACAGAAGACGTACACATTCTCCGACGGCATCGGCATGATCAGCCACGAGGTAAGTGATTATGTTTGTACTGTCGTCTCAGGGGGCGTCGGAAGATAATTTAGAGTGGTACGACCAGCAATCTGAGGCACAATTTACCTTTTGAGAGCGGTGACTCCTCAGAATATTAATATTTTTTCGAAAACCGGACCCCAGATCAGTGCATTTTATTGATTCACACGGTGCCTGAGCTAAAGAGTGGTATGGTCAATGCCGTAGTGACCGTAGCTTAACCGACACCCTTGATTGTACCGCAGTGCAAAGCTTGCCGTGTTCATCGCAGGTAGAGCACTCTGACTTGCTACCTCTAGTTGATTGCAAGATAGTTCTTTGCCTGCTATCATTAGACGCCATTGTCATTGGTTTTCCCAGCCACTTTGAGCACTTCTGAGGTGATGTGACAAGTTTCACATCACCAAAGCTTTCCAGGGGTCGAGAAGTCATTAAACCAGGCTTGGAACTAGCCTTCTGTGTGACGAGAAAAAAAATGCAGCCACCATGGAACACTAAACTATTCCTTCTGACATTCTTGAAGCATTTTTAGGAATGGGTTTGCTCCCACACTGGAGCTCGCGCTACTCCGCCGACGACTTGACACTTGACTGACTCACGACTGCCATCCAGAGAACACGAGAAGTCCGTCGAACCTTTGACTCGGCAAACCTGCAAGAAAGCACCACTCCCTGCTCAATGCACGGTGTTTCGGGGAATTCACCCCTCATCAGTTGAGCTTGAGTAGGCTGAGGAAGATTGTGCCTGAAGAGCACCACTTATATAGTGCTCTCCAGGCACAAACATCACTAGGGATAGCGCGAGCTCCAGTGTGGGAGCAAACCCATTCCTAACAAAATCATCGCCGAAGTCTCAACCTCTATTTCGTTCTTGAAGCATGTTGCATAATAATAGGTCTCGATGATTTCTGTAGAAGCCGATGCCAGGACTAGGCGACTATTTAAACAAGACTTGTATTCGAACCAGGTAATCTTAATGTGCAGTGCGGGATCTCGACCTGGCGACTGAGCGGGCAAAGGACCAGCCGGCATGGAGAGCGATGATCTACAACTAATTAGGCCGCGGTCACACATGCACTTTTTTGGCGGTTCCGCCAAAGCGTGACTTACGCTTCCGCCGTTGCCTCGGCAACGGCGGAGGCGTAAGTTACGCTTTGGCGGAAAGTTTGGATTTCGGTACGCCAAACATATGCGAGCGGAACCTCCGCTTTCGCGGATCCGCTTTGGCGGAACCTGCATGGTGATGGCTTTGGAGTTTGGTGTGCTACTTCTCCATTGAGTTCTGGTGTTGTTTGGTTGCCGTTTGGTATTCAGTTTTCATTTTGTTTTTCTTTGCCAATGAACTGTACGTTCTGGAGATCTCCCAAACGATACTGCATCGTTATGAGTGGATAGTTGGTGAGGGAATCCCTCTCCCAACTCATTGGCCCCGATTGCGGACGATCTCCAACTCTCTCCTTCTCTCTCCAACCGATGCGTCCACCGGAGTATGCAGCACTAGGACTGCAACCAGGGAGTAGTAGAGTACTCTGCCACACCCTCACTGCAACTGCAGGCATCCACGCAGTCGCTGGGGTCGATGATGGATCATGGAGGAGGCAACGACACCCTGCTATACAACTATTTGAATTTGATATTGATGTAAAGTAAACTAATAATTATTCAAATACACCAGCACTGGCTCACTACTGGGCCGCCAGTGAATGTGCCCCAAATCCAAGAGTGTACTTGACAGGAGACATTCAGCAGCCTGTCAGCGATCCACGATAGCTCTACTTGTACAAGCGAAGGTCGCTTCAACTCGTACAAGAACATCTAAAATTTCATAGGACGTGCTGCATTTGCATTCCCTCCGCCAAAGCGGAGCATTGATCAGCACTGTATTCTACATGTATGTGTGACCGCTGCATCGTGTGTTCCGCCAAAGCGGCTGCGGTAGCTATGCTTTTCGCCTCCGCAAAAGCGGCGCAAAGGTTTCATGTGTGACCGCGGCCTTATACTGAACTAGAACAACGAAAAGATTCATCAAGAGACAGCCGCGAACCTAACATTAGTGTTGCACAATATTAAGCCAATGTTCCCAAAAGGGAACATAATTTCCCCTTGGGATTTGGTCAAGGGGAATTCACATTTCCTTCACATTTCTGTTAATGTTCTTTTTGAAGTACATATCTGGAAGGCCGATGATCATGAATCTTGGAATATTTGTCAGACT
Organism: Sycon ciliatum; assembly: GCF_964019385.1. Lineage (NCBI taxonomy): Eukaryota > Metazoa > Porifera > Calcarea > Leucosolenida > Sycettidae > Sycon > Sycon ciliatum. The sequence continues at coordinate 23,842,727 of NC_088645.1, read as the reverse complement.
TTTGAAATTTTCAAGTATATCGGAATATTAGGCGAAATGTCGTGAATTTTCGGTATTCGGCCGTACTTCAGCAATTGAGAATTCTGGTGTGAAAAACAGTCTTTATCAGACTAATCCAACGTAAGAAGTGCACTCTGCTACTATGGCCACCCAACTGGCCTGAAGATTCAGCGAAAATTTGGTCATGGCACATAAATACTTTCTTCGATGTTCCCAAAAGGGAACGTTGGCCTGATCCGAGACCCAGATATACCTCATTTTCACCAAATTTCTGGAACCAGTATATCTAGCGCATATTCATTGTTTGTAACATCCGTAAACGTGGATATATAACTGATGGAGCCTTTTTGATGTTTTGATGGTGATTGGACCGTCTCCATGGTAACCAAATTTGGTCATTCTATGATTCAGTAGCATGCGGAATACAGCGATGTTTGCGAGCCTGACATTTACTGGCAATCTGAAAAGTAAGCACCATAGGGGTAAGGCATCCTACAGCTTCATAATTCGAAAAAAGTGGTGAGCACTCAGGCTCCTTCCCTGAGCACTGCAAATTCACAACTCAGTTCACTGCATGGTGCTAATGATTCAGTGAATCTGCAGTGCCCAGGGAAAGAGCATGTGTGCTCACCACTTCTCGTTGATCTGAATGTGGACAGTGAAATAGAGAAGTATTCAGATGATTCAACGGATGATAAAGGTCACAACACGAAGTTTATTGAACCTGCAAGAGATATGGACCTAGACAGCTACCAGGTGACGAATGGAGAGGATGATGATGTTGGTGCCTGTCCTGTTGATAGTGAGTACGACAGCAAAAAAAACCCAACCCTGGAGCGACGTGTTGGGTGAAATAGACTGGTGTTTATGATAGACGTCCTGAAATGGAACTGGACTAATCCCTTCATGATCACCACGAGATCCCTACAGCATCACGCATTTACCAATCGTGGGGTATACTGTCCCCGGGGAAAATTGCGGAGAAAAATCGCAAAAAACGCGGGGAAAAACGCGGCATAATATGGCATAATTTGCGGTGAATTTGCGGTAAATATGCGGTGAATAATATTGATGTGCGGCAATTTTCAGTGAGTATGTAGTGAAATCAATCAGTTACAAGTCTCTGGTGTAAGCACTCGTCATATTTGAGTAAAAAGCCGCCACGATGAGACGTTGCTGACCGAAAAGTGCACTGTGTGTACGTGTAGTGCAACAAAAAAGTTCAAAAAACGCGGGAAAATCGCGGAAAACGCGGTCTTTTAAAAAACCGCAAAAAACGCGGAAAAAACCGCGGCCGCGGAATTGCAATTTCCCCCGGGGACAGGGTATACACACCCTGTACATCTATAAACAAAATTGGACGAGAAAGTGCCGCACGATACCCTCGACGCGGATAAGGCCAGTATTAGCTCTGAGACCGAAAATCTTGAGAGAGTCATTGCAATTCTTTTTGTTTCGCCACCACATTCTTACAACTGACCTGAGAGTGCCAATTTTTCAAACAGCCGTGAGCCCCCAGCCGATGTCCTACATCCAGTTTCATCCTGAGATCGCCGTCTTATTTTATGAAAGCCGACCCCGCCCAGAACCACCAGTGCCGGTCTTGCGGTTGATGCACGATATAAGGGCGTTTGATACCACAGAATGTCGACAACACAATGTCGTTTTACATGGTGCAGACAAACCACAATATGCTACTGCTCTAAGGGTGGAGTTCGACTGCATTTCGATCGTGGTTCGAATGCCACGGTGCATACGAGACGCGAACGGTAGCAGCCGAAAACACTAAGAAACATTTCTGGACGACTAGTACATATTTTTTCTTCTCCATTACTGCCTGTTCATGTTAGCATTGTTCCACAAACACTTTGAAGACAACATAATTCATTATATCATATTGTATCTTCCTTTCATAAAAACCAGGGTCATTTTGGTACGCGATCTGGCCAACGTTCCCTTCTGGGAACACATAAATATTTCCATAACGCATGGACATATTCACGTCAAACTTATAAACGTGCTTGATTGGTCCAATACAACCCGAAACAAAAGAAAAAATTGCAAGTACTCGCTGAATTCGTGTGACGGCCGAATTAAGGTTAATGTTCCATTACGCGCAACTGTGTAATACTTGAAGTATTAATATTATTATCATTACTTATAACGTATGTCAGCACTAAAACCAGCCGTATGTGCCGATAGTGGATCTTGAAAATCAGGCTTGTATTCAAAAACGGCCTGGCTTCTATGTGAGACAGGTTTACCAGTAGATACGTGTATGTGCGGTGTGTTGGACATTGTTTTCTTAGTCCTTTCACACTCTCTCAAGTATTCAATAGTTGAGGGGGTCGGAAAGGAAGAAACTTAGGAATTTAAAGCATAACACTGCAATATACTGTATAGCAGAAAATGTTTGGACTGGAATATTTCCGGAAAAAGGCGGGATTCCGACCTTTCGTACGGATTCTATTTTCGTACTGTGCTGCATGCTAAAAGCATGTGTTGGCATGCAGTACGCGCGCGCCAATGTACATCATGTATAGTGTACATAATTTCACATTAATTTTAGTACGGAATTGATTTTAGTACAAAATAGGCCGCGTACGAAATCGTCCGAAAATAAGTTCCGTCCGAACATTCCCTGCTATACAGTGCACTAGTGTAATTTACCGTGTAAACTCAAACCCTGCGCTATCCACGCATCAATGTCATTATGCCACTGAACATATAGTGTCCAAATGAATTTGTGTGTGTTTTTACAAAGTTCATTTTACGCATTTTATCCGTGTGCAGTTTGCTAAGGAAGCCCTGACTAGCACGCAGCTGAAAACCAGTGGGCAGGCGGCAGCATTCCAGATCCGCTTTGCCGGCTTCAAGGGCGTCGTGGCCGTCTGCAGCACTGTTCCGCGGCATCTCAAGCTGCGTCTGCGCCCGAGCATGCGCAAGTTCGAGAGCAGCCACCTGCAGCTGGAGGTGATCCAGGTTGCGCGGCGGTTCCCGGGTCATCTCAACCGCGAAATCATCCTGCTGCTGAGCACTCTCGACATACAGGATGACGTGTTCATGGGACTGCAGGGCGTCATGCTCGGCAAGCTGAACTTCATCATAGAAGACCGAAAGGTAAGAATGAAGATGGGCATGGCCGTTGCAATGTGGTCTAGCGTTTTAAAGCAGGATTACCAAAAGCACCGTTGACTTAATATTGTAAAACAATAATGCTAGCAATCTCGTACGCCTTCATCTACCGAAAAAGCTAACGGTTCGATTAAGAAGACGAAGTGTTCAACATCCTCAGGAACACCACCACCCTGCAAAGATCTAGGGTGCATATGCAGCCCCTAAAGCGGTGGGAGGTGAATAGATCAGCCCACCAGAAAAGTGGTCCGAAAGACCGAAAACTCAATTCGCCCCGATTCATGTTTCCCTCGTGCCAGGCCACGAGTTCCCAATTAACTGTGGGTCGCAGCACGGCTGGAAAAATCCTTCCGCTTCCAAGCAGGACTTGAACCGGTACCCTCTATTTCTCAATCATGGTCTTAGACCATCCCACTATGCCTGCCCGCATCTACAGCCTCATCATAATTATTCATGGTGCTTCTGTGCAGATGGCTGGCTACATTCAGCTGACATGCTCTCTCTCTCTCTCTCTCTCTCTCTCTCTCTCTCTCTCTCTCTCTCTCTCTCTCTCTCTCTCTCTCTCCCCGTAGCTCTCTCCCTTTTGAAATTCGCTTCCATAGAATTGGGCACCATTGCCCGTTTGGCCTTGCGAAGCAAAATAAAAATCAACAACAACAACAACATGCATTACAGAATGTTTGAATGCAGTATATTTTGCTCTACCCCCCCCCCCCCCTCCCCCCTCCCCCCCTCCCCCCCTCCCCCCCCTTCCATGCACAAACACATACGAACACAAAAACACACACACACATGGACACACTCATTTTGAGATAAAGCCGTCGGCATTGCTGGGAGAGGGAGAGGCGGCAAGTGTTTGAAATTGTTCCTGTATGCCATCTTGCTCTTGGCCACATGTCTGTGCAGGCAGCTATGGTGGAAATTGCAGCAAGTCACTGTCTTCAGGAGGTCTACGCCACCACCACCACCATGCATGCCATGATGGCCGCAGGAATCAGCCCCGGCCGGGATCCTTACCTGCAAGGCCTTCTGCTGGCTTACCGCCAGAACTACCTGCTCCGCCTCGAGGACAAGGCACACATCAATGTCGAGAAGGCGGCACTGCTTATGGGTGTGCTTGATGAGAGCAAAACTCTCAACTACGGCGAGGTGCTCATCCAGATATCGGAGCAGGGTGATGTCGTGCCCATCGTCGGACTTGTGGCCATCGCCAAGAACCCATGTCTGCATCCCGGTGATATTCGACTGCTGAATGCCGTGCGCCCACCAGCCGGCAATGCTTACCTGTCCGCTCTGGTTAACTGCCTGGTGTTCCCGGCAAAGGGCAAGCGACCACACCCGAACGAGTGCAGCGGATCCGATCTGGACGGTGATCAGTACTTTGTCACGTGGGAGCCGGCATTGTTGCCCGGGCGTATCGTGGAGCCTGCTGACTACGACACAGCACCACCTCTAGTCCAGGACGCTGTCACTATCGAGAACATCTGCAGTTTCTTCGCCGACTATATGAAAACCGACATGCTCGGACAGATCTGCATCGCACATCACGCCAAGGCGGATCGCTCGCTGCTCAAGGCCCTGGACCCGATCTGCCTAGAACTGGCTGAAATGCAGTCGCGAGCTGTAGACTATCCGAAGACTGGAGTCGCCGTGGTAATGAGCATGCGTCACCGTGCTAAGTTGTTCCCCGATTTCCTGAAGAAGCCCAGCAAGAAGTCCTACCGATCTCAAAAGGTTCTCGGAAAGCTGTTCCGCGCCGTGTCTGATTACAAACCACCGTCGCCGCAGAGAGCCGACGTATCCATTAACGAAGCCCTGATCGTCGATGGCATGCGAGAGTTTCTACCCCCTGCCCGGCACCTCCTGTACGATTACAATCAGCAGCTGGTCGCTATCATGCGTCGCTATGGTGTCTGGAAGGAGGCTGAAGCAGTTGGAGGCTACATGGTGAAGGTGACGTCACGCCACCATCGCAGACAGAAGCTGCACGATGTGCAGGCACAGGTAGGAGTTGTAGAAATGTGGTTCAGGGAATGAGGAAGGGGACAGGGCAGGGGTTACTCAATTGGAGTGGTGGGGGGGGGGGGGGGGGGGGTAGGGGAGTCAATGGGGCTGACTAAGTTTGTGGAAGATGGTGACTGCAGATGATGGGGAAAACGTCTCACAACTCGGGATGCTACATTAGTTGTAGAGTTGTGGTTCAGGGGATGGGCAAGGGGACAGGGTAGGGGTGGATTGGGGTGGCAGGGTGGGGAGTCAATGGGGTTGAGTAAGTTGGTGGAAGATGGCGGCAGCAGAGGATGGGGGAAATGTCTCCCAACTAGCCTAGCACCCACTGTTCAACCCCCAACCCCTACTTGCTTCCCATCAACTTTCCCAGATCCCTCATACATGTGTGCATGGCCGTGCTTGTTCTTGACATGCAGGTACGTTTGGAAACGCTCCGACTCCGTCAGCACTACTATGAGCAGAACTTCACTGGTCTGGACTCTGTCACAAGGTGGAGCAAGGCGTCCGCATGGTACTACGCAGCCTATGACAGCCGCCCCACCGCCGTTGCCATATCAACCAGCCGCAGGACAGCACGGAAGGGCGAACAGCAGCTGCTAAGCTTTGGCTGGATCCCGTACAGCGAGCTATGTGACATCTTGAAGTCGAAGCAACCACGCCGTTCATAACGTCGGCCAATGACCAGTTATGTCTCGTTGAAGATTATCATCATTCAAAAGGCCTCGTTCCTTATCTTTCTATCAATCATAAACACGCGCATGCGCGCGCACACACACACACATACACACACAAACAGAACACATATACACACACATACACACAAACAGAACACAGACACACAAACACACTTGTATGCACACATGCAGATGCTGAGATTATGCTCACATGCACGTATCAACACGTGCACAAACGTGCGCTCTCTCTCTCTCTCTCACACACATGCACACATACACACGCGAAACACTCTTTCTCTCTCTCTTTTTCCCCATCTCTTACTCCGTGTTCAACCCAACACCCTGCCCCGGAGAGTATTTACGCGGGGCATGCACGCTGCTTGACATCCTACACGTTTCTTCATGCCGCTACCCCGGATACCTATCCAGTATCTACATAATTATACACGTTTTGTACCTATCGACTGATGTCACACTGGACGTTGCGAGCATGAACACTGCAACCATGGTTAAACAGTCTAGATTAGTACGTAGCACATAGCACATAGCACAAAACACATAGCACATAGCACATAGTACGTACATACAGCACATACAGGCTGCAGACCCGCTGCTCAATGCATATCATGCGCTCTGGCGGCCGTGCTAAACTGGTCTTGTTTCGAAATCAAGTGGGAGTATTGTAAGATGAGGCGACACCGAAAATGTCCCTTGTTTCGGGTAACCCGGCCGACCCAGGTTTTGAGCGCCGACCGATTTTTTTTGGATGCAGTCATGTATATGTCGTATCGGGCTCCGCAGTTGACGGTTTCTCCCGGGTTGTACGACGACCTAATGCCGGTACTAGCTTACGTCATGTTGGCTGAACGTGTTCCCCTCAATTACCACCCCCCCCCCCCCAAGGAATGTTTTTTCACTCAGTACACATGTAGGAGACATCATTCACAATTCTCTTTTTAATGCCTCTACGATCACCTTGTGATTATGAGTTATACATACATACATACATACATACACATGTAGGAAGGTGTAGAAAAAGTAAAACTGTACAATCTTCGGACCAAGTTTTTCCTATTGAGCTACCTTAATGCGTTAGTACGGCAACTGTCATATTTGTATATACTTATCATCATTATCAAATATCAGTGCATGGAATGTTGTGTCAGCTAACTGCCTTTTCGTGTACGCTGTTTAGTCAATTCATAAGTAGTATGCATTTCTCCTTGTTCTCCCATTGGTCAAATCTACTTAGCAACTAGCTATCTGTAATCTGATTGGTTGGCTTTTTTCCGCCTCTGCTGAATCTTTGTCATTTTCGATCCTTTTATTATCGTATAACTCCTGCCGCTTTTGATGTAAAGTACCTTCAATCTTCAACCTTCAACCTGAGATTCGAACTAAGTGTCAAATTCACTCTCCAAACTTCTCGATTCATCAAGTTGAGCGCGTGGGGCTGAATGGATACTTGGATCAACTATATTGGTTGATGACCTGGTGGGGTTGCTACGGCAACACGAATGTAAATGTTATACGCATCCCATATTTGGATCTCAACCCCGGCATGAAGTAATCCATACACACTCCATTACCCCCTACCCCTGCATGCAGTAATTCATACACATTCCATTACCCCCTACCCCTGCATGCAGTAGTTCATACGCACTCCATTACCCCTACCCCTAGCCCTGCATGCAGTAGTTCGTACACACTTTATAACCTCTATATTTGACCCATTACCCCCTACCCCTAGCCCTGCATGCAGTAGTTCGTACGTACATACTTTATAACCATATTTGACCCATTTCCCCGCTGCCCCTGCATGTTATAATTAGTACCGTACACATTTGTAGCCCGTTTGCCCTCCTTCTGCCCCTGCACATAAAAACCACCGTACAGTTGATCTATTTACATCCCTTTATAGTGTACATAGTCGGGCTATACACATAATAATGTGCGCGCTCATGCATTGCACCGTACATTCTATTCTAGTTCACTCTAATATAACCAAACTCTCGATAATCTAGCCAGAGAAGTCGAATCCATTCCCTAATGTTGGTGTCTAAAAATCTGTCCTCGTCCCGTGAGATATATGCTTTACCGACTCTAATAAACTGGTATCTCTGGTGGTCTGGTGTGAACCGTAACGAAACCCGAATTGATAACATATATGTTGTAGCCATGACATCGCTATTGTGTACATGTCCGACATGACACATATATTTGTGCGGGGCAAATACGGGCGCGCAAGTAGCTACCCAGGCCAACGGAACAAAAGTTGAGTACGTGAGGGTAAGTACGGGGTGCATACAGGCCAGCTTGGAAAAGGTTGTGAGTCCTGTTGCGTTTATCGTGGCACCGCGGTTGTTGTTGTTGATTTTTATTTTTCTGGCAAGCAAAATCAGAAATTTTAAGATTTGAAAACCAGGTAGATTTGACGGCTTTACCACATGGAGAACGAACTGATACGAAGACGACTCACTTATCGATAGGAAAGGAAATCTCGACAGACGTTTTTCTTTAATGCAAGATCATTACAATCGCTTTTAGCAAAGCCTCCTGGTAAGACATAGGCAGTTTGTAGGCATTACAGTCGTTTTCGTACGCATTCAACCTTCAAGTTCAACGATTTTGTACAACTTTATTTTGGCTGAAAAAGACGAATATAGTATGGACACGCTGGGGTGGGTGTTTGCTGCGAAGTGGGTGTTTGCAGCGGACTTTACGATAGTACTTTAAAAATCAATTTTGTTGTATTTGGGCAACCATTTCTATACGAACTCTCCATTTTGAAGATAGCCCAAGCATTCATGTGTTGGTCACGGGTTGGTCACGGGCACATGATGATGCAGAATACAAAACTATAATTTTCCGAAAATGGCCCACTGGGTACGCCAGTGGTGTATCTGTGTGTGTTTGTGTGTATGTGTGTGTGTCTGTGTGTGTTTCTGTATAATTATGTGTTTGTGTGTGTGTGTGTGTGTGTGTGTGCGCGCGAGTGCGTGGGCGCACGAGTGCCTGGAGCTGGGAGCCTGCGGAGCAGCTGCACGTGGATGTGCATGCATGTTTGCGGGTGCTGGGGCTAAACGGAAGTTTAGAAAACGCCAGGGAATAGGAATTTGCCAAAGAGAGCAGTTACTCCAGGCTAGAGCATACGAAGAAAAACTAGAAATTAACTCACCAGTACCGTGTGTGTCATGTAGTAATTCATCATTGTCGGTGTATTCACGATACACAACGAAGAAAATAGTCAGCACCGTCCGATTCGGTCAAGCAGACTGCTTTGAAGTCTGGATGTTCAGGTGATACGAACGGGCTCCCCGTTCTTACTTCCAGCGGCTTCACTCTCCCTGCGACAGCGGCTATCAACCTTTCTCTGCATCGTCAACAATTATTATCACGGTTTCAACATTTTACATTATCAGCACTGGGTGCATATGTCTAGAGACGATTTTAGTGCCGGTATCAACAACGCTTCACTGGAGGCAAATTCACCTAGGAAGGACATTCAGGGTGCTTGGAAGGGCACAGAATACCGGAGCGTTCACGACGTTGGAAGAACATAGCAAACAATTTATTCTACTGTCGTTCAATTGAAAAATTCTGCAGGTGCGCTGATGCATTCCGCTGGAAAGCTCATGCTACGTCATCAGGGCTTGCTCGAAAGTCGTCTTCCCACACCTAAGGCTAAAATCAAATTTTCACCAGTTGTAGTCTTCGGGGTGCTGAGTCGAATGGTCTTGGTTAGGTGTTCGCGGATAATGCTCGGTAATATAGGATACAATGCTCTCAGTAATGCTCCACAAAAGGCCATAATTATAATGCTCCAAATAATGCTGATAATGCTCCGCCGGATTGAATATAAACACCTGAACCTTGCGGCATTGGGCTAAGAAAAACGCTATAAGGCCACCCAGAATTAATTCGTTGTTTCGGGTCAACCGACCGACCGTCTTTTTTCACCCGACCGCAATTTTTTTTTTTAGTGCATGCAAATGTGCATGATAAGGACTTAGGTAGACTATGTGCACACGCGACCCAAAATATAGCAGTCCAGACATCGACCTCAGAAGCAGTCGACAGGATGCAGCACTTGGTGACGACGTTGTCTTCTATCTCCGATTCGCAATCGGTCCTGAAACACCATCAGCTCCGCCACTGCGTCGCTCATTGACAGAAGTTTTCAAGCTGCTCGTCAGACTCGTTTGCCAACGAGGCCAACTGAGATCTGGTCCTGGAGGGGACCTGGATCTGATGGGACAATGGCTACGCTGGATCGACTACAGTCAGATTTGATCGACTGGCTTGATGGAGAAAAGCTATTCGATATGCACAATTGTACAGTCATGCAGGGAGTCTGCGGAAGCTGTTTCTGCACACCTTTCAGCTGCTGTTCAGCACCTGGCCACCTGGCTGAAGGGCCGTGGTTTAATTCTTAATGAAAGAAAGACACAGATATTGCCTATTCCCCCATCCCCATCTCAAGCACTTGAGCTGAAATTTTGTAATGGGCAGACGCTGCCTGTTGTGAAAACGGCCAAGTATCTTGGCCTACATTTCGACTCAGACATGAGCTGGAACACCATGACAAGCCATGTTGCACGCCGCGTTGCCGCTAAGATTGGGCTACTAAATCGAAGTGCAGCATGTTTGCCTTTTTCTTGCCGTGTTCAGTTTTTCAGGTCCTTTATACTATCAGAATTTGACTATGCATCTGCTGCCTATGCCCCTTTCTTATCGTCTTATCAGGATAAGCGCCTAAACAGTTTGTTCAAACGTGCGGCTCGCTCGATGTGCAGGGCAGCCCCTCGCACTCACACGGCTCCCTTACTTGAACGCATGAATGCCCATACCCTCAGCATATACACCCACATGCACATTCTTGTATTCATTTGGCGCTGCCTGAACAAATCTTCAAGTACTCTGTTTGCAAGCTTTTTCACCCGTAGTCCCTCTCTCCGAACACGAGGAGGGAGCAGCACGTTACTCATCATTCCTGTCTCCCCCACTGCATCCTCAGCTAAGCGCATTGGCCATGCTGGAGCTATCCTGTGGAACCAGCTCCCAGACAAAGCACGCCTCGAAAGAAAGCGCTCCACTTTCAAATCGCTAAGCCTGGCCTTTCTGTTAGGCAGTACCGTCAACTAGGATGAACTCATCTGCTTCACTACCTCTCTCTCTCCCCCTCTCTCTCTCTCTCTCTCTCTCTCTCTCTCTCTCTCTCTCTCTCTCTCTCTCTCTCTCTCTCTCTCTCTCTCTCTCTCTCTCTCTCTCTCTCTCTCTCTCTCTCTCTCTCTCTCTCTCTCTCTCTCTCTCTCTCTCTCTCTCTCTCTCTCTCTCTCTCTCTCTCTCTCTCTCTCTCTCTCTCTCTCTCTCTCTCTCTCTCTCTCTCTCTCTCTCTCTCTCTCTCTCTCTCTCTCTCTCTCTCTCTCTCTCTCTCTCTCTCTCTCTCTCTCTCTCTCTCTCTCTCTCACTCACTCACTCCTTTCTTCCCGGTTGCCGTGCTTGTGACTTTTTTTCCCCTGCTGCCGTGCTCATATTAGTTATCTAACTACAGCTGTATCTTCTTCTTGGTTCTGTTTGTCCGCTTATTATTATATATTTTTCTTTTCTCGTATTATCAGTGGGACCATTGTCATTAGGTTTAGGCCTGTTTTGGAACTCCACTTTAAATAAAGCCAAACAACAAACAACAACAACAACAACATACCCGCTACTAAAATAAAAAATAAAATAAAAAATAAACCCGACCGACCGACCCTGGTACGGATGAGTGAAGTGACCCGAAACAACGAATTAATTCTAGGTGGCCTAATATAGCCCTCATGCTATGATCACAATCTGGATCCGCCGCAGAGACTCGGCTGAACTAACAGCCTCAGTGAGACCTGTGCCAGCTAGAGCCTTCCCAAGTCGTTTCTGATACGCCAAGAAGGACTCCTTGACCAGCTTCTGCCTCTGAGTTTCCCTCTCGAAACGGGACTTTCCTTGTTTGTATCTCGCGGTAGCAATATGGGACATGATTATACATGTACTTTTCTTCCCTGACAATGTTGTATGGCATGCCAGGCACACAAACTTGCCACGGTCGCTTTTGAGCGGCTCATCTGGGAACTCCCGCACCCATGTTTCGGCACTGATGGCCTCTTCAGTGCTCTGTCCATGTGCTACTCGCGTCCTTTTGGAAACATTTTCAGACTTGATAATAGCTGTTTCTGAAAAGACCGCTTCCTCGCCTGCAGTTTCCAACTCGATAACTCGACGACGTCACTATCATCAGAGGACTCCGCCAAAAGCTCAGAGGACTCCGCCAGCTTCCTCCCAATCCCAAGAACGGCATCGCGGCGAGTCAGCCATCAGCGTTGACTGCTAGTTAGCTGGTCTCACACAATGGTCAATGTCCGGTGAAAGTCCAGCGTTACACTTCGACAAAGCCGTAGACTCTTGCTTCGATGAAGAATGTTTTTTTGTAACATTGTGGACGGTAACCGGGTAAGGTCTCTGTAGACGGGGTTGGTGATGTCCGGACGTGGCCATGGGAGTGGGACCAACCCCGTCTACAGAGAGCACCTTCTCGCGACAGTGTCATGGTGATGACAAAAAAACTGTTGACAGTTGACGAGCTGAGAGAAGGACGCCATGGGCAGAAGTTGGAAGAAAAAAGAAAAAGAAAAAGAAGTCTTTATACAAGTATTAGTTAAAGAAAAGAGCGAAGAAAACAAGACGACATCAGGAGTAGTCTCCTAACCCCCTAGAATAATGAGAGTCAGAACCGGGTGCGATACCCATATGGTTCAAATGGTACGCAGGGACCGGGGATCCTTGGTGATGGTTGACTCCTTATTCCGCTGTCGGCTGCGGACTTCGGACTTCCTGTGCAGCGTAAGCTGCGTGACGTCGGGCAGGTAGGAAATGCCAGAGAGGATTCCCTCAAGCAGCGTTTTGGTGATCTGGCAGGATGAATGGAACTGTTCTGCTAACGAAGAGACGATGATTAGTCCCAGGCCACCCAAGCGACATTGGTTGGTTGGTTGGTTTTTATTTCACTTCGCACATTCAAACGGGGTGGCGACCCAATAAAATGGCGGCGAAGGCTTAGCCTAGAAGTGGCTATGGAAGAACACAGTAAAGGCTATGGAAGCACATAGTAAGAGAATAGGATACTAATAGCCGCGAGTAAACGGGGGGGGGGGGGGGATACAATGTATCTCTGATACTACGTGAGGATTACTGAACTTCACGGGGAGGGGGAGCAGAGCGATTAGCAGTAACTCTAACTACTCCCTACAGGCGTATGGGACACATGCATGCTTAAACTCAGGTAGCCGGGTAATTGTGCGGACCTCACCAGGGAGAGCGTTCCACAGCAGAGCACCAGCAACAGAAAATCTCCGCTGACCCGCGGCTGGCTACGGGTTGCCTGGCTTAGTAGGCCATTCGACTGCTGATGGCGGGTAGGGGTGCCTTGTGCCAGGGTCAGAAGCTGGGCGAGCACAGGGCTGGTGCGGGCGTGGATGCACCGCCAGACGGTGATCAATATGTTATGCCTGTAGAGCTCGCTGACACGGTACATGGAGTGTGCAGTGAGCAGCGGCTGCATGGCTGTCCGGAGTGGGTTGCCATCGATACAGCGGATGGCTCTGTTTTGCGCGGTTTGCAGTCGTTTCCGTTGACCCTCTCGCATTGCGGCTGAAAGGCAGCAGGAGCCATAAAGCAGGTCGGGCATCATGACCGCCTTCACATACACCTGACGAGAGCGTCTTGATAGGCTTCGGCGTGCCCGCCACAGGGCGCCAATTTTCTTGGCAACCTTGGTGACCACATAGTTTACATGAGTGTCCCAATCTAGGCGATTGTCAAGGTGAACGTCGAGGTAGCGCGCAGAAGACGCTGAAGGGAGGAGACAGTCGCCGCTTGTGACTGTTAATTCCTGTACATGCTGCTGGGGAGAGATAGTCAGAACCTGGATCTTGGCGGCGTTCAAGATGAGGCCTCGGGACTTCAGCCAATCGGCCAGAGCAGTTGCCGCTGTGGTGAGGGTTCTGAACGCTTCCGCCGCTGAGGCCTGAGAGTCGTACAGGGCTATGTCATCTGCAAATTATACACTTGGCATAGGCGAGGAAACCAAAGGGACATCTCGTGTGTATATTATACTGCTGTACAATTCAGGCACCTGGGGCCTGAAGGTTGCTAGCGAACGCTCCCTGGACGCTTTCCATAGAAGGCAGCTCAGGTCACTTCTCGGCATCACATGGCCACAGAAAATTATTAATTTGGCTTTGTATGCCCGATGCGGAGCGGAGCCAGTGTCACACTTGATCCAAAATTCACGCTGGAGCCTATTCGGGCATGTGCTTCGCCTGGGTAAGGACACGCCAGCACGATTGAGCATGGAACAATACTTTCAGGCACCCGGGGGGAGGTACCGTGGGAGGCCGAGGGTGACACTGCCAATAAAGCTCCACACCGATCTGTCCCAGTCGGACAATGGGCAGCTGCGGAGTGCCGAGGACTTGCGCCGTCTGGAGCGGATTGCTGCGGACCGTCCAGCATGGAACGCGCTGGTGAAGAGTGTTTGTGCACACCCTCGTCACGAGTAGAAACAGTCATGGCACCCTTATAAACTCATAACAACCATTCTATAAAAATTACTATTTGAATCTTTTAATAACTATCTGGAAACTCAACCTCGTACATTATAATTATCTCGCCACCCATTGACCATGATGCTATATGAAGAGACAATAATGATGACGTTTTCCCCAATGACACCAATTTTATGACGCTCCATGTTACTCTATGTTACTGAAGTACTAACTTTGGTCATAGGTTTGTAGAGCCCCATTCTCTAGGAGATATTATCTACATCTGCTCTGTTTCAATGTCCTGCAGCATAAGCGAACGTGTGGACCAAGCATAACTGCTTGATTGACGCTGCCGCGGAAATGCGTATAATAATAATAATAATAATAGGCGAGGAAACCAAAGGGACATCTCGTGTGTATATACTGAAGAGAACAGGGCCGAGAACAGAGCCTTGGGGCACTCCGCAGGTGCAAGCCAGAGCAGGGCTGTATTGAGTACACGTAAACACGGCGTTGTCTCTGGCAAAGCACGACCTTATTCACTGACAAGTGCAGTTACTATAGTTATGTACAGTCAACTTCGCTTATAACGACACTCGGAGGGGCATCAGAAAAGTGTCCTTATCCGCAAAGTGTCGTTATACCCGAAGTCTCATTATATGTATTACAGTGGGATGGGACTTTGCTCTGGGCGTGGAAATTCTGTCGCTATTCGCGAATTGT